>NW_027280430.1:155000-336177 GCF_046629955.1 Centroberyx affinis | reverse complement strand
TCTACCCCACAAAAGCAACAAATTGCCTTCACAAAAACTCATGAAAGTTTTCAAAATTAAGCTCAGTTAAATAAGCTTAGTTTAATATTTTATCCAGCTGTTATCTTAATGCAGTTTCATTTTAATATTATGATGACTAGTATTTACCTTGCGAGGCAGTTGGATTCGCAAGATCACGATTACGCGAGAATCCATCTTGCCAGGCTTCGAGTTATGCGTTTGTGGCCGAACCACAGTGGTTCGGGCCAATCAGCGTCCTATGAGGGCAGCTATGGGCGTGGTTTAGCTGTGACGACAGCGCAAAGCGACTGTTCGTTCACAACAATGGCGGCTCCTAAAGAGGCTAGCGTAGATGCTGCTATAACATCAGTTATTTCTGAACTGGAGAGTATTTCTTCATTGAAAGAAGAGCAAAGAACGGCACTGAAGGCTTTTCTGGATGGAAAAGATGTTTTCGCTCTTCTCCCGAATGGCTTCGGCAAGAGTTTGTTTATATGGTTCGTTGATCTGATTGGTTGAAGTTAGCCGTGATAGATGGTGATAGACAGATGGTTCATCCAATCACCTGCCAAGTATTTTTTGAAAGTGCCTGCCCTTTTCCAAACAGTTTCCAAGGACCACTTCCCAGATGGTTCTGTGTAACAAACCATCTGGCGCGTCAGGTTAGACTAGTATGCCATACATTTCACAGGCCTGGAATTAAGTCATTTTTAGGGCAAGGCCACTTTGGCCTTTGATAAATACAAATTTATTGGGGCATCGCGGCCAAAATGTAGAGCACCAAGGCCAAAACCAATGATTATTAAAATCCTTTTTTCAGTCCTTTTTCCTCAACATAAATATCGAAAATAATAGAAAAATTAAGTGCTGCAGTGTGATACAGCACATATGTAAGATGGCTCAGACTGCAAAGTTAGTTACATGTCCAGTAACACACGATAACGTTAAGTGTAACCCAGGTTTTTTCTGTAGCTACAAAGTACAGATGTCTATCGGTAGACGCTACAATTTACCAATGTTCACTAAACGCCTCATATGCAGGCTACTGATAGCATTTTTGCTGCTATCAACCCGGTTAATTTTGCTATATTCTTCATTACAGTGGCTAATTACCCGCTGTACATTTAAACTTACACTAGTTCTGCTCAAGCACTCATAGCTCTCTCCTCCTTTTAGCGACTTTCTCGCTAATCCCACAGTTGTTTACACACTTTTCAGATCTGCTAGTTACTTAGCTTAGCAGTTAGCGATAGCTTAGCAGTTACCGACGCCTTCTCTCTCTCACTCGGTTTAATTAATAGTTAGCTGTTAATGTTTACGTTAACGTTACACATATATTTGCGGGAGTGGGAGAAATCTCGCACTACTGTTGATGTCCAGCGTGATGATGGAGACTCTGGGAAACGTGAGTTTGTTTATTTGCTGCGTCGCATGTAGTTTTAAATGAGGAAATCCGCAACTTTCTTTTAAGGGCACAATGGCCAGTTCAAAACAGGGCATGCCAAACTGGCCGTGTGGATAGTTAATTTTAGAAGGGGCATTACGGCCACACTCCGGGGCATCCACGGCACTGGCCGTTTGGCCGTGGTATAATTCCTTCCTTAGAACATACCGGACTGTTGCAAATTTATTTACTAATACTTACTTTCTTTTTTTTAAGATTTATTTTTGGAATTTTCATGCTTTATTTGACAGGGAGATAGTTAGAGAGAGACAGGAAGGTATCGGAGGGAGAGAGGGGAGGACATGCAGCAAAGGACCGCGGGCTGGATTCAAACCCGTGTCGCTGTGGGAAGGACTGAGCCTTATGGTACGCGCTCTACTCTGAGCCACCGGGGCTAAAATTTATAACAGATTTTAATCAACACCTACGTGACTGTATGTCATGAGTTATTCTACCTTGTAATTGACTTTACATGGCAATGCAATGTGCACACACACCAAATGCAGGCATGTTCAGATGAAGGTGTACACAGGCAAACGTGTAGCTGTTCAATTATTTACACTTGATTTACATACAGCCTACCTGTTATGTGTTCTCAGAGATTTACAGACATTACAACACATAAATTGACATGAATAGACATATAAAAATGTAATTATACACACATATATATATACATATATATATATATACACACACACACACTCATAAATAATATGAATAGAAATGTTTAATGTATTATGCAGCAGTTCTATTGCAGGAATGCATTATTCAGTTGTTACTACTGCAGAGTATAGTAACTTTAGGGCAGAAAATTGTAAAATTCATAATTTACTCACATCAATCTACTTTAGTAAGACTTGCGGCACAACTGAAGTTGAATACTTCTGCACTAAGTCCAGTTTTCATATGCTAGCTAAAGCTAGCAGGATCCACTAACAAACCATGAGCAATATCAAATTAATAGTCAAACTATACAAGCGAACAGAACAGACAACTGTACTTCTGTTTATGTTAACTAACAAGCATTACTGATTAACTGTCTACTGGGAACAAAACCTCACAGCTCCGCAGGACAAGTCACACCTACAGGTATCATGGGTCCTTGCCGGTATATGCACATTTCAAAATATTCAACTTGTTAAGCTTGTTCAACTTGTTTAACATGCGACAGACCAAATTCTTGGACTGGTTGCCAGCTGTGGCTGCGCCACCTACTGGCCCAGCCAAAAAGTAATATGGTCTGATGATTGTCTTTGACCCTTTTCCCTACATCCGGATAGGTTTAGGTTGGGAAAAAGTCAATGGATGCCTTCAACCCACTGTGTTTGTTGCCAACTGTTAGACATAGTGGTGGCTCTGTAACGCTGTGGCAGTCTTGTGGGAGTCATTAGGATCCGATGATTGCTCTACATGGTCGTATAACGGACCATTTTTCAGCACCAGGTGCACAGTAGGGTACAAATGCTGTTCCCTCAATGTTACCATATTCCAAGATGATAATGTCCCCACTGCTAAAAAAATTCAAGAGTGGTTTCATGAACACGAGGATGAAGCTAAATGCCTTCCATGGCCTCTTCAATCACCAAATCTAAACATCACTGAACCTTTGTGGGAAGTTCTGAAGCGAAGAGGGTGACCGTCCCTCAAAAAACTGGACGCTTCCCTTCTTGAAGAATGGTCCAATATTGTTTGTTGTTGTTTTGTTTTTAATACTGGCATCTGATTGGTCTATGGGCCCTGAGGTGGCCATTTTAAATGTCAGGGAATGTATTCATTGTTGTATGCAATCCTGTAACCCTGAAGAAGGCAGTTGTAGCCTAAACACGTTGGTTTTAAATATTAAAGCTTTGTCTATTGTTCTCCAAGAGTAGTTGAATTCTTGTCACCCCATGTAATCTCTCGCAGGTGTCAGGTGTTCCTGTCTTCAGGGAAGCTCAGAAACTGGAATGGGGCAATGTCATTACTGGATGAGACCATCAGTATTGGTTTAAGCTATCTGCAAACAGTCTTATTCATACAACGATATAAAAAGCATGTGGGATAAGAGCCAAAACAGAATTTTATACCCGTTTTAATCTTAGCTCTACATGCCCTATCATGCTAGTGCGATTCAGAATTCATGCAACACAATGGCCTGGGAAGTTCAACAGCACATGACCAAAGGGTAAAAATCGCCCTCCCAGCATGACAGCCCTAGAGATCCTAACAAGTTAACTGAGCTACGTCAGTGTGATCGGTAGTGGTTAATGTTTAGCCCTCTCAGAGATAATATGTAAGGTTTCACACTTGTACAGACCATTGTACGTTCACACCACTTTGGGGAAAAGTCTGGGTGACAGTATGGAATATTTTTCAAACAGAAACCTTTAGCAGCAAGCTAATGAATTAAATGGTATACTAAATGAAAACTCAGTGATGTATGACAATTAGCCCGACTGTGGCATAAAAATATTTGGCAGCTCTCAAATAAATAAGCAAGTTACTGAAAGAAAAGATGATCAGTGTTACAATACAATTTCAGAAGACAATAAATATTCTGTGATAACGGGCTACAGACAGGCAATGGCTGTTGTGCTGGGCCCACAAGACCATCCAAAGCCACCACTTTCAGCTAATCAAGACTGAACTTCAGCTGTTTAGAAGTTACTCAATGTGATAGAGCTGTATTATGCCTACTTTCCATTGGTGTCATATGTTTTGCACATTTACCATATAGTGGCAACCATTTTTTACGATTATTATGGCATTTCTGTTTATTTGGAGAGTGTTCAATAGAGAGACAGGAAAGATGGGAGAAAGAGGGATGGGACACGACAAGGGCCCCAGGCTGGATTCGAACTCAGGATGTTGCGATTACATGGTATGTGCCTCTGCCAACTTAAACACATTTTATGGACACAGCTCTAATGTGTTCTTGCTTCTGCCTCAAGTTGAGTTCAATTAAAAAAGTTGTTTGGGAAAAGCCCTATTTGTTTAAAAAAAATAAAAACTAGCACAGCTATTACCCAAGCAACCTTGGGGAGTCATTGTTTTGCAAACCATGTACTTCTGACCTCAAGCCACATGGAAAAATCCCACAGGCCACTCTTCACTTCAAAAAGGGGTCAGGATACACCTACGGGTTTTTAATTTTCCCATGTTTTTTTTTAATACTTCTTGCTAGCTTTTCCCATTTAAATGCTAGCTGCTAGTATAGTAGAAGCAACAGCAGGAGTGTGTATGGTTCATACTGAGTGATGCATGATGTTCGCTCCTTCAGCACGATCAAATGTCTTTAAACGCAATAAGTTGGCATGGCAGAATTAAATTACATGCAACATCATTTAATTTACACATAAGCCTATTGATCAATCAAAATCAAAATTGTTATGAGTTACATGTGATGATTATGTTAATTAACACATTTTACATCTATATCATTGTTTTTTGTCTTTTATTCCAATATGCTAATTATGTACACAATTCACACAAAGCAACCAAATTCATTGACACTAAGTTATATATCACTGTGTCAGTTTGAAAATTGTTAGCAAACTGCAAGAACACAACACAAGGCTTCACTGTTCTGACAGGAAAAATGTAATTCAGCCAACCATCCATGAATTCACATTGGGCTATTTAACTACCATAAATGCAAATAATGGAGCTGTGCTCCATATTTGCATTGACTAGCTTTTAGCTAACAGTGTCATATCTTAATCAAAATTTCAGGAGAGAGTAATTCCCGTGGAGAATTTCATTTTCCCTGCCAGGAGAGTTACCCAAGTAACTAGAAACTAGAGCAGCATGTGATTGGATAATTAGAATTTCACTGACATAATGGCCTGATTAGGTATAGGACCATTCACGTGACAAGTCACATATTCTTAGCCAAAGCGGCATGTAGTCCTTTTTTAACATGCAAGATTTTTACATGATACGCTCACAACCGTGTTTGAAAGAAGTGAGGATTGGTTTTCCCCTTATTAGTCAACGTCCGACTTTGGACCGTAAACCAATGGAAACAGTCTCCAACTTCAGGGAGAAGTGAGAAGTGTAAAAGCATGCAGAAGAGGACTTCCATGAGGTTTCCCTAGCTATGGTCGCTAGAGTAATTCTGGTTTTTGATTCGTCACCTAGCGTTTGAACCCGTTGCGACCCAGTATCCTGCAGCATGTGACGAGGCCAGCGACATTTAGCTAGAGACTTATTTCAATTTAGAGTATTTTGTCTGGATTTAAACGTGATCCAGCAACGTTACTTTAGTGAACAACTGGGAACTTCTGACCTGGCATGTCTGTGCCTGCATGGACCTCAAAATGGGCCTGCCCACATGATGGCCAACTTCCTTAGAAATAACACCCAACTTGCTAGCTAGCGAAGTTGCACCAGTGGATATAGACATTGCACGGACACTCACCCAGCAGCGTGCAAGCTCGAAAACCGATTTCTGTATCGTCTCGAGATCAAATAAATATTCCCTATCAACGAAGGCCCACACTGTCGCATTTTTATTTAGCTAACCAGCTAGCCGACTGTCTGCTAACTGTAGCCACACCACCTGTCCAATACTGCTAGCTGGCTAAGTGCTAACATAACAGGATAAGATTAATACACCCCAGTTCACAACTGCTCAGAAGCTGTAGATTATTCAGTTCAAAATATTTCACAAAACGGTTACAGTTTCCCCAAACTACCAAGACTGGAGCTCATTTGCACTTCGGCATAGCATTACCAGTTATGAAAATATGCACTTGGGCAAGGCCTGTCGCAGAACTGAGCAGGTGGGCCATGCACATACACGCAGCAGTTGTCTCACCAAACATTACTCAGGGTTAACTAACAAATGACACTTGTGGGATCTCACACCTAAGTGCCACTGTCTTTAGATAAAGCACGAGTTCTAAGTATTTAGCTCAATGAAGCTGTCATTTCCCAATGAACTGCAGCAAATAGTACCGCTGGCTAATTTGAATGGAGGAACTTCGGGCCTGTTACCATGCTGGTGGTGTTTCAATGGGGAAATAGGCTTTTCGGTGCTTAGGGGAGCATTAGCAAGCACTTTTCAGTACATTTTCAATGACACGACTAACATGACGTTTGAGATTAAAAAACGCACACTTAACCAAAATGCAGCTACAGTTTAGAACTATTTTGGGTGAAATTATTCTACAAATGAGGAGCAGTTGAGAGTCATATATAGATATACAGCGTGCAGAGTTGTTTTGCAGGCTAACGTTAGCCTGCTAGCTAGCTACCTGGTTGCTGTAAGAAGCCATGCTCCCGGTGAGATTTTCTCTCCTCCACTGACAAGATGAAAACTCTCCCGGGAAGGTGTTGTAGGTTTGTAATAACAATTACAAGAGATGTCCTACTTCGACATCATTGTCATTTTCCCATCAATGTCCTGACAATCGTGGTTTTAGATCCTTATAATGCATCAGCACATCATGCTGCTTCCCTTGCCGTCACCGCCATTTCTGTCTAGCATCTTCCTCGCTTGCTAGCCAGCGCGCGGTCGGTTGTAGTCAAGTAGTGGCAGCGTGAGCCCGAAGAATAACGACACCGATTTCCGGCAAAGGGTGTCTCTCGATTTCACAATAAAAGTCTTCACCCTTGACTTCAGATAAGCCGTGCTCAAATGTAGGATTCTGTGTCTCAGCATTGTTCCAGCCAGCACATTATCTGCATGGCTGTGAAAAACGTAAAGTGTCCTTGAAATCTGATATGGATTTCATTTGAGTAGCCTAATAGGGGTTATAGGGATTCAGATCATGTTTACTTAATGTCTGATATTAAATGATTATAGGGAAAAGGGTCCTATTGCATCCACTGCTGTCACTTTCCATAAATGAAACTGATTCCTTAAAGTTGCATACAGCTTCATACAAACGTTTCCTTAAAGTTTCATACTACATTCTGGACATAGTGAAAATTATATTTATGTCTCGTGTATTTTGCAATGTGATTAAAAGATGCCTAAATTGCTAAGCGATGCACATGATCCAGGAGGACATGTGATTCAACCTGCCAGGCTTGACAGGCCATATTTTTCTTTTTGCCCTCTCTCCAGCACCATCTCTCTCTCATTTAAAAAAGAAACACAAGCACACATTGTTGTTGGTCAACATATTGATATTAAATATGTCTTTTTAGATGGCTGTCTTCCTCTTATGTGGTATTTGGTGGGTGCTTTTAAGTGCCTTACAATACTGTGAGTGCATAGGCGTACGTTTACGGTATGTTTGGCTCCAGTGGGAACTGAACCCCTGACAGTGGCAGCATTAGTGCATTAGTGAATTGACTAAAATTGAACATACAAATAATAGAGAAAACATAGAGACTGTCCTTCAGCCAGATAACTCAAGTTCAAACTTCATTGCAGCAAGCATCAGCCTTGCACTGTCCCTGTCAAATAAAGTAATAACACTGAAGACACTGAATCCCTTCCAGCTGACCTTGTGCTCTGATATATATGGCGGGGGGATAAAAAAATACAAGTCAATAAAGCTATCACGTGCTGTTTTACAGCAACATTTTCAAGTGACATTTATTTTGAAAGGTATATCTGAACCGGAAATCGCGTCGTGACTATTGTCGTGAACTTCACGATTGAAGCGTGATCGTGTGCGTTTACGTCCGGGTTGGGGGATGAATCGCAAATTTGCCTTCTCAAAGTTGAGCCCAACTTGAACCAAAAATTAATGTACACTTTCGTGCATTTATTTTATTTATTTTTTATTATTTGTATTTCTAGTGAAGTTGACGTCCTGTGTTATGTTTAGTTATTTCGATCAAACTGAAACCGACCATGAAAGTGTTTGACATGAATGAATGAAATTGACCTGTAAATCTTCGCCTGCACTGTTTTGTTCAGTTCAACCGAGCCATAAAAGTACGATGCGACGGTTCAGATCCACTACATTGTCCTCTCAATGACAAAAGTACAATAATTAAAAAATGACAGAGTAAACTTCACGATAGATATGCCTAGAGATCATAAACTGCATCGTAACTAGTGGGCGTGGCAGAGGACAGGTGAACGGTGGGAGGAGTCTTCAAGGAAATCCGAAGCCAAACACAGGAAGCTACAAAAGGGTTTATTTTTCACGAGGTATAAAAGAAAACAACCTCATTCTGTTGTGTGCGGGATCCAGAGGTAGGCAATGATAATGTGATATATCTTTATATTCTATAGGAGCCTTCAACCAGTTAGGCTTATTTGAAAGTAGATAATTAACTCAACTTGGAAATCGAAAAGAGCAAAACTTAACTTCCTAACTGTGGAGGAGCCTCAGCCTAGGTCCTAGGTCCTTTCACCCAGCTGTTATCTTCATTAAATCATTCTCCACTCTAAGTTACTGTCCACAGCTGGTCCTTGAGATGCAACCCAACTATACACTTTGGCTGTGAGTCTGCCATGGGATTCATGTCCATGATCTTTTTATTTTTTCTAGGCACTGGAAGATGCCAGAGAGGGGCGGACACCAGAGGACTGACAGGTACGCAGAGCACAGGAGCAGAGAGAGGGACACTCCAGACGACTACAGACAGGACAGAGACCGAGACCGAGACAGGGAGCGGGGCAGGAGAGACCGGGAGGAGAGGGGCTCTGCTGCTGACAGTGGGGCCGAGCACAAACACTTCTCCAGCAGACAGATGGACATGACAACTCCCTCTCACAAGGACCCGCCTTATAACAGAGACCGCCACCATCAAGGGCCCTCGAGACTGTAAGAGACCATATACTTTCTATACAGAAGCCCACTGTCAAGCACACATACAGTAGACCCTCAGTGGCAGGGTTATATAAAATGAGACGTGTATATATTATTTGCATCTCACAGCACAAATGCTCTTGTCTTCGTAGGTCCAGAGAGTCTTCTATGTATCCCTCTGAAGGAGAGTATTATGAGCAACAGCACAGACCGGCTCTTTACAACCTCAAATACATCTTAACAAGTAGAGGCAAGTAACCTTTATGTTCTGTTATGTTCTGCCACTCTTTGGGATGGGACAAGTTTTGATTATTTAAAGTTTCCAATATTTAGGTTTATGATGTTTTATTTACCTTTTTACATAGTTAAAACAATATTTTTTTTCCTCCGGTCCTGTTCATAGGCATTGTAGACTTTGGGAATGCATAATGTGTGCAAGGGTTGAGTATCAAAGTTCAGAGCTTTTTAGGTCATGCCTACTAACAAAATAACATCAATACTACAGAGTACCGAAAAATTTGAAGGCATTCAGTGCCAAGTTTCAATGATGAAATGCATATATCACCAGAGAAATCCATGTTATTGCCACTCGTCTCCCAGCCAATCATTATCAGTCAAAAACTCTGCATTATATCCAATTGGACTATTCTAATGATATCATAGGAGATCAAAAATACCATAAGCTACAATAAAGTCACTATAAACTCGTTATTTAGTAGACCTATCACAGACACACTGTAAGTCCTTAATTAAATATTATCAATATTTTTTTTGATGGGTATTTAAGTGCAAGGCTATTTGGATACAACTCACAAAACACAATTCCCAAACTAAACCAAATGCAACCAACAGTGATGGAGTCCACAGCCATCGATGCCTCAAGTGCTCATAGATCTGTCAGTAATCTCATAGATATGCTGGCATGTTAACATCAGTAGTGTTCTCTTTCTTGCTATTGTTGCCTTCAAGTGCTGTGGGAAATATCAGAAGTATGAGTCAAGTGTACATAAACGACCCAACAAAGTAGTATATGCAACTGGGAAAGTGATAATTTTCCATGATACCTGAGTGACGTCTAGGAGATGTTGAGCATGAAGGCCATGTCAACAACATCACAAACAAGTGATTTTTTAATATTATTTGGCAATTTGGCATTCTATGTGAATAATAAGTGTTGTTGTATGTTTCCATTGTCACACTTTGTTGAATTTTCTCTCCTCTTCAGTCTGCTGCTGGAACATGAAGTAGCTCTGTGCTGTTTGATTTCTAAAACAAAAGAACAGCCACCAAAAAACGACAAAAACCTTTATGACAAGGTCCACTTTGTTATTACAAAAGAACTTGAATGCAAAACAAGTTGCATGTACGACTTCCAAACTGGGAAGCAGGTGCTTACTGGGGGCACTTGAAGGCATTATTTTACCTGCTTCAAACAACAGTGCTAATGTTGCTAACCAACATCAAAGCATTATCAATAGCTTAGTCTTCCGTAGCCTGACCTTTTCCCACAGTTGATCCCCAGGTGGGAGGGAAACATTTTCAGTTTCCGTTCACCCAAGCCTATGAACTGGTTTGAGAGGAAGAAATATGACTTACATTTTAATGCTGGTAGGTTTGAGATCCGAGTTATAATCAGTAACAAGGATAACACCTAGTTAAGCAATCTGTTGTAAAAGTGATGAGTCCCTTTGTCAGCTAATGAAAATGCTTCCTGTGTATCTGGTTGTAATCAAAGCTCATGCTTGTTCCTTTAGTTGTTACTTTCAGAAGGCACAGCCTCAAACTAATGAACTGCCCCCCATGTATTCTGGTGCATACATGTGATTGTGAGGGGATGAGTAGGATTTTTTTGACCATTATGTTTCATTGCTTTGCACCATGCTTCATGATTTTTACAAATTCTGTAAAAACAATCAAAAAGATCAAAGGTCAAAAACCGTGTTGATCCTCTGTCCCAGGTCTCTGCCAGGTGATGGAGGTGTTTGTGAATCTGCTCATAGTCATCTGTGCAGGAGTGCCGTATAGCAACTCTGGGGGCTACCGCGACCTCGCCAGCCTCGGAGGACTCTACCATTATTACTTCGGTGGAGCGAACGCCTTTACTGGGGCCGACGCAGACCGGGTGAAGGAGCTGGACCGGCTGTTTCATCAGCTCAAGCGGCCTCCATACGTCTTCACCATGGCCTGCGGCGGGGCTTTGATGGTCTACGCCTGCGCAATGCTCGCCCTGGGGGTTTTCAGAGTGCCTTACCGCTGGCCCCCCGTGCTGCTGGGTGAGGCCCTGCTGAACCTCCTGATCAGCCTGGGCTACATCCCCGCGCTGGCCTTCTACTTCATCAAGCTGCGGGAAACCTACGACAACGCCGTCTGCAAGGAGAGAGAGCAGCTCTACAAGAGTAAAGGGCACCAGGGCTTCGAGTGTCAGTTCCACGGGGCGGACATCGCCGGAGGGCTCTTCGGCGTTCTGGGAGTCATCGTTTTCCTCTTCGGTGCAGTGTTGGCTGTCAGAGCGTTCAGGTCAGTGCGTGAGCTGAAGACACAAAGAGCAAGAGAGGACAACAATTTTTAAGAGGCCTTTTCTTCTCACCGCATTTGAACAATGGGATTGTGGGATTGAGTTGAAATCCCTGTGCTGAACAAAAGCCATGGACGTTTTTGGTGTATTTTTATCATATTAGTTGTTACTGTACATCAACCCTCGTTAAATGTGATCTGTGAATCAATTTTTTATCTTTTTTTTTATAATTATGCTTTATTGATAGTTAATTGATAAAATACTTTTATGATCAATTTGTATTTCGTTTTTCTTCTTACCACTTCTCCAGTTAACATACTGGTGTATGGTGTATGTTACATTTGCTATAAATGTGAAGTCATAATAGTCATTTTTATCAGTTTTGTACAGTAATAAAGAAGTACCAAACATAAGGAAAGTATATGTTAAAATACAGAGAGTAACAATAAAGAGAAATTTGCAAACAGCAAATAAGTGGGATACATGTTTCTTAGGCATCTAACATGTGGTTCTCCATTTTATATTTGGTAAATATGAGATGGTAGTGTCCTCTTTGTTTGTACTACAGGCAATGCATTTGTCCCAATTTCTATTAAACAGGTCATCCTTAACTCTCAGAGTAAAAGTTTTTCCATCACACTCCCAACTCCCAGACATGTCTGTCCATTCTACGAGTCCAGGAGTCGGTTTTGTACCAGTTTCTGGTGATTGCTTTTTTGCATGCAACATGAAATATCTTAAACCGGTATCAGTCACTTTTAAGCACAACATCCTCTGATATGTTACTCAGGTATAGTGCGGTACAATCCTTGGTGATATCATAGCTCAAGATCTCTTTTAGAGTTGAGTAGATTGGATCCCAAACCACAATGATCTTTTCACAAGTCAATTTTATCTGTATAGCACATTTCATACACAAGCTCAATGTGCTCCATATTAAAAGGCAAAAACAGTGACAATAAATAGATAAGGAAATACATTTATAAAATAGCCTCTACATGAATAAAATACCAGCCATACACACACACATACATAAAATACAGCTTTTTATAACCCCCTGTCCCACTCCTACAACAGCACTCACACATACACAGACAGCAGAGCTACACAGAGGCACACACCAACTAACCAAAGGCCTGAGGTTTTAAGATTGCTGTTAAAGAGGGCACAGTTGTGGCAGATCTCAGGTCATCAGGCAGTTTGTTCCAAAGAAAAGCACCATAGTGACTAAATGCCCCATCACCTGATTTAGATTTTATTCTAGGTACAGTTAGGGGACACATGCCTGATGATCTGAGGGATCTGATTGGTTTATAGCCAGTGAGCGGGTCAGAAATCTCTTTAGGAGCTAAACCATTTAGAGCATTGTAAGCAAGCAATAATACTTTGAAATCAATTCTTGAGTACAGTACAGGGATGTTTAATTTTCCTAGTCCTTGAGCCACACTGGGACAAGAAGCTTCAAAGTTTGGAAATGTCTTTTAAATGGTAAAAAGCTGTCTTAGTAATATTAGTGATGCAATGCTGAAAGTTAAGATCTGCTTAACTCATAATAACACCCAGGTTTCTGATATGTTCACAAGTCCAAAACATATGAGAATAACAAGCATCCATGTCTCCACAGTAGGTTTTTCCAACCTAATTCTCCCCACTTCCTTGAATCAGTAGATGTGTGCTGTCTGAGTGGCACAGGAGCATTCCTTCAAATTTGGCCGTGCCTCCCTTGTAACCTGCTTACTTAACTGAAGTGTTTTATATCTGACTCTTGGCCTTTTAGCAGCCCAGATAAACCCAGGATATAAATTGCTTTTGAGGGATTATTGCAGGAATGGATTGAAATAGATGACGGCCTTGGCAGAACATTTATTTTGATCACTTATATCCCTGAACCAAAACCAAAATCCAGGGTAAACTACTTCCTCAGCTTTTCAATATAGTTATTAATAAGCTTGTAGTTGGTTTCCTACAATTCAGGAAGGTTTTTTGGTTTTGGTTATGTAATCAGTTTGGCATAGGCCTTCCACTTAGCACTACATTTTTCTTTTATTTCTTGACTTGGAGAGTAAAAGATAGGATCTGTGTCCGTTCAATTTATATCCTGACTAATGGCCAGAGTTTTCTAGGAGTGCGTTTAGATTAGGAAAGGAGGTGTCTGGTTCCTGCAGTTAGGTGATTACATCATCCACAGACAGTCCCACAAAGTGCTCCTCATTTCCTATTTTTACCCCCTTCAGATCTTGACTGTCAGGGTAAAGCTGTCCGTCAACTGACCATTAATCTTAATCCTAGCAGTCGGATCTTGATATGTAGCTCTAATACGCTAAATTGACTCTTTCCTGAATCCAAATCTCTCCCAGCATTTGATACAGAAATGTTAAATTAACACTATGAAATGCCTTTTCTACTCTGAACCTGCTCTATGATATGTAAAGTTCTCCTTATGTTGTCTTGGGCATTGTCATTTCGTTCCCTCATAAACCCTGTCTGATCTGCACTAATCAGATCGGGCATAAAGGATTCAAATGTTTATGTGTTAAGTGATTGAGGTATACAGTTTATAATCTACTATATTTAAAGCTGATACAGGCCTAAAAGATCTGCAGTATTCCTTTAGGGATAAACAATATGATGACTTCTCTTCATCATGGAGGTATCAGTCCTTTTTAAAGAGTCCAATTGAAAGAAGCCAAGAGTAAAGGACAAGTTCCTCCTTAAAGGTCTTATACCATTCAGATGGGAAGCCATCGCTGCCTTGAGTTTTGTTAGATTTTCATTTGTTTATTGCTTATTCTAACTCCTCTGCTGTTTTACTTGAGGTATGGGTGTCATTCTGTTCCTCACCAATAGATGGCAGATCTAATGTGTTCAGGAATTTTCTCATCATGTCGTCACCAGCAGCTGGGGGTTGGGTTGAACACATTTCTATAATAGTGCTCAAACACCCTCTCCGTTTTCTTCTGCTTCATATAGCAGCTGGTTAGCTTGAGGGTCTCTAATCTTACGTATTGTATTTGCAGCTTGTTGTATCCCTAAATGTCTGGCTTGGAGTTTTGTTGCCTCAGGCCCTGATTCATAATATGCTTCAAATACCTCATCTTTTTTCAGTTTCACTCTGGAGAATATCATCTATCTTTTTTCCTATCTCTTTTATTTGTTGCAATATCCCCGTGTCTTTAGTACTCTTATGTTGCCGTTCCAAATCCCTTAGTACCCAGAAGTCATACATTTCCTGTCTAGCCTTCTTTTGACTTGCCGCCCTTGATATTAGTTTCCCATGTAGAACCACTTTAACCCTTTCCCAGAGAGTAGTTGGATCAATCTGGCCACTATCATTCTCTTCCACACAAGTAGAATAGTACACAAAGTACAAAAAGTGTCTGGTTTAATTATGGGTTAAAATATCTTAATTGCTGTTGATACATGTATCAACATGGAAATTGAAAAACATTTACACCTAGAGACGTATTCCCCACATGTTTGTTACTAAATCTGTTCAGATCACCAGATAGGTAAATGTGCTTGCAGGGAAATTAACTCAAATTCAATAAATTACATATATTTCTGGACATTTTCTTGATTAGAGTATTACTATTGTGCTGTAGGCTAAGTGAGTTGGAGAAATTTCCCATGGAGAAAAAACCTCCCATAAAATAAGTCTGGATTTTGTGCCTTTTGGGCCTGAGAATAAGATTCTGTTACTTGAAAATGACAAAATAGATTGACGACAATATACAGTATCTTACAACATACTGAAGAAAAAAAGTCTTTTAAATTACATTTATTAGCATGAGGTCATCATCAAATGAAGGGTGTGCAAAATGGACACTGGACAATAAAAACAGTTTTTTTTCACAGTATAAAGTTTTATTGCTACTTGGCTTAAAGTTAATTAAAAAACAGCTTTTTCTGCTCAAAACTAATCATAGCAGCATTTCAAATAAAATAATGACCATCTCTCAACTCTCAAAGTTCAAGGGAGTACAATTCTGGCTGACAAACAGCAAAAGTGCTCATTGTTAGTCCTATTCCTAAATAATAAAACTTCTCTAATTATTAAACATTAAACAAAATTTTAGCAGTATTCTGCATGCTAGAATAAAAACTTAAAAATATTAGATATGCTCCATTTTGTACAAAGAAATCACATTTTGTATGTACTCTATGTATTTTATATTGATTTATATAGGGCATGCTTTCAACATTAAATACAGTTATAATTAGTACCTTAAATTAAAGTACCATAATGAGTGACAGTTTACTGTAGAATCCCTATCACTTTAAATTCTGTAGTGGAGAGGGAAATATAAATTTGCATGAAACAATGAAGTACAAAAATAAACATCAGCTTCTTGGCATTGAGAAAAAATATTCAAGCATTTCTAGAAAATAATGTACAGAAAGGAACTGTGAGATTAAACAATGGCTACTTTGGTCACATGTTAAACAACTGGAGCATCCCCTATCAGCTTCTTTCACCATATTCTCGCAGAATTATAGTCAGTTCGTTACACACACAAGAGCATGCATACATACTGTACGTGTGCATTTTAGCTTAATTTTACACACACACACACACACACACACACAAACACACACACAAACACACACTCACACATTTTGCAACATACTTGTACAGGCAGCATGTTAACCTGTGCAAAGGAGATCATTTACAGTTAATAAATGAATTAGCAACTTGAAAAACACTGACACTGTAGCCTACTCAAATACACATACCGTCTATTTTGGTGCACCCAGGAGATTATGAGCAATACTGGACCCCCTCCACTAAAGAATTAAAGGGAATACTGTTAGCCAATGCATTGTACTTCACTGTACCTGTGCTCCCTCTTGCTGTATCTACACATACAGTAGGCATTATGTACACGCACACTGATTCCTGTACTGATGAGTGGATTATTCAAATATACGTCATGTGGAAACTGTCTATAGGTTTGGATAGTGGGTAAACATTTGGTTTCATACAACAAGGAGAGAGACACAGACAATGAATGTACACTCGAATAAAAAGAAGAACAAAAAAACAGAAAGAGACTTGGCTAAAGATGTGTAGATGCAATGTTCTGACCTACATAATGCTTTTTTGGCTGCACATGAGCATGGGTGCATCTGAAGAGCACTGAATGTTGCACTGCAGTGTTACGTAACTCTGACTTGGCAAACTAGGACCAAACTAGTAAGACTACCTAGCTAGGGAACTGAAAATGTGCCAAAGGACTGGACAAACCCGCAAAACAATGACAGAGCAAAGCACTTCATGTTTATACACGTACACACACACACACACACACGCACGCACACACACACACACACACATACCATAGTTAATATTCATTTTCATAGATCTTGAGAAATAGGACTCTTGTAGTTTTATGTTATGGAAAATGAAGCTCTGAAATACATATGTACAGATGACACTTTGCATATTTGTATGAGGGAATTCACAAGTTCCGCTGTGAACACTACCAGTTTATAATAAACCCTGTGGAAAAAGTCCATTTCTCTTTTCCTATGTTGCTAAAGAGAAACCCTTCTCAGTTTTCCCAGGTTCGCAACTTATAAATGCCGTATGAAAATGTCAGATGTGTACCAATATTCGCCACGATTCGCCGCTGTCCAACAGCTTTTCTAGTGCCTACTGTAGAAGGTGCAGAGCATAGCATGCCCACACCTGCAGTGCCTCGTATGTATCATCATGCTGGATGTCTGACACAGTCGGTGGCTTCTGATAGCAAAGTTATGTCCAGTCAGAGCCACAGGAGGCTTTCATCTGACCACCAGCTGTCTATCATCTCAGACTCAACACAACAGTCTGATCCTTACAGCAATTGAGAACCAATTATCAGCCTTATCCAAAAAAGGTGGTTTTATTTAGTCTTGGACACATTGTATAAGAATTTGATTTTTCCCCATTCTTAATTTCAGGAAAACTCATCCTAAAATTTCCTCCAAATCATTCACTGGATTTTTGAATAAGCAGAGTAAGGTCAATGCCAGTGTTTTGATGTGGATCATAGTTTTTTTTTGTGCCTTGATAGAAATGATCATCTCAGACCACAGTTTTCATCAAATGTCATTGTTATGGTATGTTGATATATTTGCAGATATACCAGAAGGTTATTGCAGGGATCAATTGGCACAAAATGGCTACCAAATAAAGTAAATTATTAATGGAAAGACATGCACAACACTTTCAGATATTACTTCATTACAGCCAGGAGGGGGCCCCATAATATCCAAAAGAAGTATTTGAACACTAAATGTTTGAAAATATAGTATTTTCAATAACTGAAGGGACTCTGCATTAGTGATATCATTGGTATAGCAATGTTGGCAGATAGTTTTTGCCCCGGTAGAGTAGTCAAGAAAGCATATTACGCTGTTTGTGGCGCTGATGTTGAAAATTCAATGTTGTATGTGGAGGAGGGAGGGAAATACCCCAGACAGCCCCCAAATCACACCACTAAACTTAATATGAAGCTGAAAGCAAAAAAAATGAGATGAGAAAAAATTAGAAATGCCTCTCATATTAAAAAAACACACCAAAGTGCGAACATAGCAAATGAATTGTCATGATGTCACTTTACATCATCATCATTTCTATTGGCTATGTTCTCTTACATAAGAGATGATATGTTGGGCTGAGGGAGGCCACAATAATCCCAGCCCACTTTATAGGAGTCGATAAATATCTCATACATAAAACTCAAATATCTATAACTCTGAATATAATCGTTTTCTATGTACAAAGTGCTTTTTAACAGTGTTTAATCCTTTGCGAATAATGAGAAAATAGTTAGACTCATAAATCAATTAAGGCTTCACAACTGACATATTTACCACTCATTCCTGTGGAGCAAAGTAAGGGTAGAAGGGTTGCTTTAATAATCCACTGCACCCCCCCTGCTCTGCCCTCCTTCTCTTCACCTCTCATGCCAACAGAGTCACAAACAGAAAATGAGTGGGATGAAACAAGGGGCTCCTCCTCACAAAAATACTGAGTAGTGTTGCTTTAAGGCTAAAAGGGAACATCGAAAGGTCCAGCTATGCAACAACTGTGGAATGCTAAAATCACACCACTGCCGATTAGCAGTGGCAACCAAAAATATACATCTAATGTAGTAATCACTGACAAGAGTAATTACCCAACTTTGGCCTTGTTACAACCATGGTAGCCCTAGCAGACCTGCTTTCTCTTTTGGCACAAGGTGGGGTGTTAAGGAATGGGCGAACTGAGGTTTCTAGAGCTGCACAATATCCATGTGATAATTCAATTAATAATGTAGTTGCTTAAAACGGTAGCTATTCAACCTGCATTCAACTGTGTCAAATACAACCGGTAAACCACATGTCAAGAGGACACAAACTGAGAATGGATGATATCAACTCTTGTCTTCTTCTTTGTGCTCTAAGTAAAGCACTGTATGTTAGTGTATGGAGAAATGCACTACATACTCCCACAGCAAGGGACATAGTCTGAAATGTTCTTATTACAGAACCTTATAGTACTGCATTGATCATAACTTATTTATATATTAATTCAAAGGGTTGGGTGCCACAGAAGCATTGCCCTCTAACAATACAAAACTGTCATGCTGTGTGTGTGTGTGTGTGTGTGTGTGTGTGTGTGTGTGTGTGTGTGGTATGTGTGTGTGAGAAAGAGAAAACTATGTCAAACAATAGCAAGACGTAGCTTGGCCCTGTGTCCCAAATATTCTGCCAGCTATTGTCCATTAACAATATCACATCCACCTGTGGAACTGATTGGTTCTGCCCCACAAGTTTCATAACACCACACCTACAAAGACCAGATCTCATTGCATGCAAGACAATGGGTTTCTATCCGGTTTACAAAGGGCCAGAAATTACACAATCTGAACTTGCTCTGGATCTGTAGGTAATGCATTAGGGAGTCAAACTGGGGGAAAAAAGGACTCACTGAGATGTATAAATGTCTTCTACTGTACTTCTACTGTGTAGCAGCCTCAAAAGAAAAAAACCCAAAACATTTGCGCTTACTAGAATGTGCCATCTTGGTACCAGTGGAGATATTTCGTAACATACACACACATACTGTATCTATCTTACATCTCAACAGTATACCCAGCAATACCCTAAGTTTGGACTCTGATAGATTGTTTTGTTCAAATGACTCCATAAAATTAAATGATTTCCAAACATCCTGGGATCTTCAGGCTATTCTCCACTGACCTTAAAACCTCCTGAATTAAAATTAAACTTTTTATCTATGCAGTTTGCAAGGAGATCATTCCACCATGCATTGTCACAGATTACAGTGTTAGAAGGATTTTTAAATTCTACAACACATCAGCTCTGTACAGTTGAGTGAATGACTTTTTGATATTATTTTTGACAACTACTCAAAATGCATTGCCCCCTCTAGCAGTACTTTTCAATCTTGATGTCAGCAACTCAAGCACACTGTGTCAGTTGCCTGCTAGTTGCGAATCTGTTCTATATTTTATAGAATAAATTTATCCTATACAGAGGATTCTAGACATATTGTGTGGGAATGTTCAGAAAATCCAACCATAACTTTTCTGGTGATGTAAATGCAGTTATTTTTGTCTTCAGCTCTTTTAATCTTATGTGCCTTATTAGCAAGCGTACTGATTGATTTCCTTTTTTTAACCACAGGAAGAGCAAGAGAGAAGTAGCTGTGCCAGTGGTCGTCTCTTGGAGACACTGTCCCTCCTCCAAATTTAACTAACAAGCTCACACCCCCAAACACAGCAAGGGAACTCTAGGCCGAGTCATCTGCAGTAGGCACTTTTTCAAGTTTCAGTCATATAGGGCTTCTTTCCAGGACCTGAGAGACCGTGGAGCCCCTGGAGAGGAGACTTTACACAATATGAATGACCTTACTGAACAGAATCTCATGGTACACACCCTCTAGATTGCTTGACTTTCCAAGTAAAGGGAAATGTTGCTGACATGTTCTACAATGTTTAAACACACGAGGTATTCCATTTCAGATCGGGGGCTTGTTTTGGCCTGTGATAGCCAGCCTCTCTTTTCACAACCTCACTTCATGAGTCGTGATGTTGGTGGCTCTCTCATCTCAAATACTCAGACAGATGCAGACAAACACTTGGTTTAGTACCTCACACCGATTGCACACAGTGGCCATCACTTTGTAGCCATCAAGGTCCCACATGTCTGTCTTGTCTTCATGAAAGATCTGAATGGCAACTGGAACTGGAATATCCCACATGTATGAGAAGAGTCTCCTCTACTTCCCTGGTATGGCGTTGGTCACAGGATTGCCGCCGCCTGGCGCTGTGCTGTGCCCCCTCCCCCTTCTAGAGGGCGGTATCATAGACCTCCTGCTGTAGCATGGGTGCAGGGTTTGAAGCCTGGACCAGGGTGGGGGTAAGGTCCCGCTGATGCAGCATGGAGGCAGGGGGGTGTGGATGATCCCACACTGGGTCTCTGATGGAAGGGGGTGTGGATGGTACTGGGGGACCTGGGACCAGGGGGCTCTGGCCTCTCAGCTGCTCCCGGACATCCTGCTCCAGACTGGGGGGCACAATCAGCTGGTCCTCTGGGTCCTGCTGGGCCGGGGCAGTAAAGTAGCCCGACTTCTTTTTAGGAGCCTCCAGGGCCACCTCGATGAGATTATGGCTGTCCTCGGGGGCGACCACAGAGCCATTGGAGAGCTTCTTCCCAAACAGGCTGGAGGTGGAAGGTGACTTCTTCAGGTCAGAAATCTCTCTCCCACAAACAGCCAGCAGGCAGCCATTTGTTGCCGACACTACCACACTGTTCTGCCTGCGCATTTTTCCATTTGGATAATCAGAGCCTCGCTTGTCATGGTCCAGGTCTTTGGGGCTCTCAGGCGCCCCCGACCGTAGCTGGAACGCACAGCAGTGAATGTCCACCTCCACTTCTAGCTTACTGCCGTTGGAGATCACACCCTCGAGGGGAGCTTCGTCGTCACTGTCCAGCCCATTGTCAGATTGGTTACTGGAAAATGTGGCGCAGGAGGGCTGCCGCTGGAACAACACCGGATGGGGCCCTACCCCAGCTGAGCCTGGCACCATGATCCCACACAGTGTAGTAGCGGGGTGCAGGCTGCAGCGTCTCTCTGGGCGGGAGGCGGGGCCTGAGGACGGGTGCTCATCGGAGGCGGTGGACCCGGCCTCGCTGCCCACCTCCGAGGCCGACGTCTCACTGTTGAACTCGGAGACAATACCGCTGCTGGAGGAAAGGGTGGCTGGGTCACTGGGGCCTGGGGTCACCGTCACAGGCAAAGGGGCCGGAGGGGGACCCCGGGGTTCGGTAGTGGAGACCGGTGGCTCACAGGTACAGCTGTCCTCAGTGATATGCAGGGACACCACCACAGCCCCGATGTTGTCCTTGCAGCCATAGCTCTGGGCCAGAGAGCACAGCCTCTTAGCAGCAGCACGTGGATCCCGCACAGCCTGAACAGTGCGCACGGCCTCCTGGTAAGAGACCCTTTCAAACAGCGCTCGGTTCCCCAGGATCAAGAACTCATCCTGGGAGCAGAGGGGTTCTGTGTGCACCCAGGGCTTGGGCAGCACCCAGGGAGACAGATAAGAGCAGCCCAGCAGGCGAGAGCAGCATGTCACTCCACTCACCTTGTTATCCTGTAAAACAGAAAACACAGCTCACATGGGGTTCAGCTCAGCTCTCAGAATAGTAGATGAGTTTATCATCTCACAATAAATATACCTCTGAATATAAAGCTGTGCATTAATACTAGATCAAAACTTGCTTTAGATAATGACTTGGGTGTAAACACATGAACGCAACATGCATGAGTTGTACATTACCTCAGTAATAATGGCTTTACTGACTTTAACTCTCTCCATCTCCTCAGTGCAGTTCTCCAAGCTGAAAACCTTAGAGAGAGCTATAGGCTGGCCGTCCCGGCACAGCACCGCCTGGCAGCTGCCCACGTTGGCCACAGTCAGGCTGAAGTTGCCTCCTGGCTCTGAAGGCTCATGGTGGATATAACACAGCAGGGCAGAGGCACCCAGCTTCTGGCCAGCCATACCCAGTTTCCTGTACCATTAAAAACAAAGAATGAATCTGCCGACAAAGTCTTCAATTCACTGGTTGTAGCTTACATATCAAAACAGCAGCAACTATCAGTTTGTTATTTGCATGCACAAATTTTTTTTGAGAACCAAAAAAAGGGAAATCCGCATTCTCACAAAATTATCTTGATTGATTTATTTTACATGTTTACATGTACTGAAAAGACAACATTTTGCCTGTAGGCTTCATCAGGTCATTGACAGGTCAATGCTGTGATGAAGCCTACAGGCAAAACATTGTCTTTTCAGTTTGCCAAGCTACATCAAGATATCGGATTTCCCTTTTTTTGGTTCTTGAATTAAGCCTGTTTGAAATCGACGCACCACAGAAGCCTTATTTTCTGTCCATTTTCTTACCCAGCATATGGACTTTCTTAGTCATTTAAAGACCGACTTTGCAAACAAAAAAAGACTACCAGTCCTACCTGTGTGAGGCGAGGAAGGTGTTGCACATGTACACACTGTCCACCGTGGAGTGCTGTAGTTCCTCTGACAGCACGTCTCCCATGGTGCACTGCAGCAGCCGAGGCACTTCCTCGTTGCGGTCTCCATCGAAGATACCGTAACATGCCCCCGCACCGTCTCCAAAGCGGTCTACTGCCAGTACAGACACACACAACCTGTCCCCGAAAATAGATACGCATTAACATACAGATGACCCAACCCCTCACATACAGAGGTAAAGCTCATACATACTGCAACACGTGAAGCTGGAGCCCCAAGCTTACTGAAGCAGCATGGGGTGAGAGCTGATACAAGACACCGCTGTGTGGGCCGCTGTGGTGGCCATGACCCTGGAGGGGCAGCCAGGCTTACTGATCTCTCAACAATGATGCACTAAACACTATTTTACAGCCATTAGATCCACCAGAAGTATTAGGTTCCACTGCCTCGGCTACTCTTAAAAAAAAAAGTTCGACAGACTGCCCTCATGCCGGTCCTAGGTGTCTGCCGATGATTCAGACATTGACTCAGTGGCAGACACCTGCTTTGAGCTTGTGCAGCAATGGCACATCAAACAAGTTACTACTGTTATATTACAAAAGTTCAGGAAAATTTGGTTCTTTGTGCTCACACAGAAAGAAACATGCAGACACACAAAACGTTGCTCACTTGTTCCTTTGGCCACTCATTTCAGAGTAACCATGGTTCCATGGAGTCGAGGCGCTCAGCGAGTCTCCTGCTGTCATGGCTGATTTCTGGTCTAACTTCAGGGTGGTGATGTGGCTAAAAATAAAAAGAACCACGGTAGAAGGTATTGCATGATTAAATACTACTGAACATATTCCAAAATCATTGTGTTCAATGTTTTACCTGAATATGGCACTTTCAGATGTTGTCAGATGTTCTTTCTTAACAAGTTCACTTGTGAATTTCTGCGTTTACCACTAAGAAGTTGTACAAATGACTGACCAAGTTGATAATGGTAAACTTGCGCTAATTTGACAATACCCACCATGAGTTGTGACATCTGGCTGACCTGAACTTACGGCCTAAAAAGATAGAATAGAATACTATGCTTTTTGCTGGTGTTACTTTGGTATTTACCTGTAGGTCTCTGAAATTTTGTTTGTGACTCACCTGAAGAGGTTGAGGGTTTTGTGCTCCAGCATCAGGCTGCTGTTGCCTGTCAGGTCCAGCTCATGCAGGGTGGCAGGAAGGGAGTCAGGCAGCAGGATCTCAGTCAGCTCATTGCAGCTCAGGTCTACGAGCTACAAACACACACACACACACACACACACACACACACACACACACACACACACACACACACACACACACACACATAGAACACACACAGGCTGAAACAGGTTGAATAGACTCATACACACACTGGTTAGGTGACACAAAGAAAAGCAGAGTAAGTCTGACCTTGATCTCAGGCAGGTTGAGGATCTCTGGGAAGACACTGATGTGGTTGGAGTGTGCTATGAGGGTGTGCAGCCTCTTACAGCTGGACACAGTGGAGGGGATCGTCTTTAGCTTGTTGCCACTTAGATTTAGCTCCTCCAGCAGCTCCAGCTTACTCAGCTTACTAAAGACACACAAACACAGAACAGAACTCAAAGAGGGAAAAAAAAGACAACTCCAGTGAGCTTTAATTACAATTGTCATTTAATTGTGGGGAGTAGACGCAAGGAACTGCGACTAGCAACATAGAGGATGGTTCTTGTCCTTATTACCACTGCCATGTTACTCTAAAAATATGATATGGGTTGATTACAGTACACGTCTATGGCAACTAAATGATTACAGATTACCAACAAATATTCTTAGCATGCATGAGTAAAACAAAGGAGCAGCAGCCTTCTTCTATATATAATCTATATGTAATTCATCATGTAATTCTCAGTCTATTTTTGTTATTTTATCTTTTGATAACCATAACCAATAACCAAAGAAAGAATTAACAGGAAATGGCAAGATGAAAACTAGCTGTTTTTGCTAACACCAGATAGATGCAAGTAAATGCCCATAAAACAAAGCTGCCTGCGAGAAACCACAACTGTCACCAACTGCTAATTCTCATCAAAATTAAAATGTCAAGTTCAAGCTGCTAGATCAATATCCAGGCAAAGCAAGTCTGACATTAGGAAAATGTAAGCAAGTCAATTACGCCTCATGTAGATAGGTGAGTTTTAAAGCGATATTTTGAAAGGATTCATCAAATGACAAATGACAAACATGACAGATTACAAAGATGACAGATGAGGAAAAAACAACTACTTGCTCTGCAAAACTGGCTGCTATCCATTGAAACGCATTGCGTTGGCTCACTGATGTCAGAATGAATCCCTTACTCTGCCTGTGCTCTAAAATAAGACTGTGGAAAGAAAACTCACTGACTGACGTGGAAGCTACTGTACCGCACCTGGCAGGGAAGGAGAGGAGCTGGTTGTAGGCAATGTGCAGGACCCGCAGGTTCTGGTGTCCGACCAACAGAGCGCCACAGTTCTCATTCAGGTTGTTCCTCGTTAGGTAGAGCTCCTGGAGTGTGCTGAGGCTCTCCTCCGATTGGCTGCTGGGAGGAATACTCTCCAGGGCGTTGGCTGACACATTTAGGTATTTTAAGCTATGAGGGAGGACAAACAAAAGAGATGCATTATTTAAAAAATGTGTACAATTTGATTTAAGGTTTTAGGATATAGATTTTTTGGCTCTGTATGTACCTTTATTTGTTTGGGGTGTTTCAATGACACAAGGACTATGATTAAGTGCAGACTGTGTGGATTAATTTGAGGGTATTTTCAGCCATATCGAATGAGCAGCCTGAAAAGTACGACCCTTCATGCACATGACAGAATGCCAAAAGTATTTAAGGTTATATTCAAGGGACTGAGCATTGGTCAAGAGGCGGAGAGAGCCAGGAGCGGTCCAGCTGGTCAGCATGGTGCAACTGCACATAATTAACCTGTGTGCCAGGTGATGTCACGTTCGAGTACAGGTGGTGACATCACCTGGCACCAAAGACCAGCCAATAGCAGATGGCAATTTCAGTAGCCTTATACCTGTTTTTTTTCCCCCTTGGGTGTAAATTCTTTCCCTTGTAAAACTATACATTTCCCAAATAAAGGAATATTGTTGGACTCTTGGAAAACACAATAGGAAACCCATCAGACACTAAGCAGTCAATGCCATTACATCTCAGAATTAGACCGTAAAGTACATTAGAGCGCTTGAACTGCTAATGGGTGTTAAGTGATTTAGCACACAGGAAACAGGAGAGCAAATGAGGCTCAGGTTACAGTCTGGAAAGGTCCAGTGATCCACACCTCTGCCCTTACATACACTACAGACGTTATCCCAGAACAATAAGCCTCGGTGAGCCCAGCTCTGCCTTGGTACCACTGAACTGCAACCGTGTCGGGAAAGGACTGTGGGTTAAAGTTTCAAAGAGGTACAGTATGTCAGATTTGACTGCTAACGGACTGAAGTAATAGCATAAGCAGTCCTGAGGATTGGGTGGAAAAGGAAAGAGAGGCAGAGAGAGGAAAGGGGAGTAAGAGAGACTCACTTTAAGGCCTTGTAGAAGAGGCTCTCAGGGAGCTCGCCTAGCTTGTTGTGCTGGAGGTCGAGGGCTTCCAGAGGGACGTGGTCAAGTAGGTCAGGCACTCTCTGCAAACGATTGTTCCCCACCAGCAGCTTTCTCAAACTCAAGCTGTTGAGTAGTCTGTCAGAGGCGGAAAGAGAAGTTAGAGAGCCAGATGAGCAGAAGAAAACAACAGAAAGAGGCCAACAAAAAGAGCGAAGAAACAAAGAGCATCATCTCCCCCTGTGGACTTGACTACGTGTGAAACTGGGGGAAATCTTGAGGCATGGCAGCCCATGCTAACTAATCCATCGATGTCCTTTTCAACTTGGCTGCCTAAACACACCAACACAGCGGCTTTTTTTTTTGTCTCCTGAAATCATCACAGAAGTCATGAGTGGGTACAATGGAGAGAGGAATATTATCTCATTTGCAGAAGCTTTGTGAGGTCTCATTCAAATGCAAATGCTTGTGTTGAGGGATGGCAGTGAATGATGGTTACTTTGAGCCAAGCGCTGTAGGATGGCCACGCTTTTTAGTTTCAGCCCGATGACTAACACAGAGAGACACTGTTTTCCACAAAAAGACAGATAGCAACTGTAAAACCCATCATCATCAGGCTATTAACATACCATTAGACATCTTTGTGACATCTGTATCTGACCATACTTCCCATGGTTCCGCTAGCATAATTAAATCTGCAGACGGATATTATGAAAAACATGTTTGGCAATAGAGTGGCCAGTTAAACGGCATCTATTATTATACCTCATCTGCTAATTCTGGACAGGACAGCCAGCTGTTAATTAAATGTGGCCGATCAAATTATGCAAGATAAAAGATGGAGTTTGAACGGAGGCGGTCCAGTTTTGGCCACATGACAGGGAACAGGTCCACTAACCTGGAAGGTAGCTCAGACAGGAGGTTGTGTGTGACATCCAGCACCTCAATCTTTCTGCTATCACACACCCAGTCTGGAAGGTACTCCAAAAGGTTCCTGTCTCAACACACACAAACACACACACATACACACACAAAGTGAGCAGAGTCAGCATTATGCTTCTAATTGTATAGGTAAATAAATAGTTTTGATAGAGGGACACAGAACTACCTAAATAGTAATCAGTAAACTCGAGGGTTGTTCAAGTTTGTTCACAAATGATCTATAATCTTTTCTACACTGCCTATCAATTAGTATGGCTTAGAAAACATATTGTTTAACCCCTAATATAGCATTTCATTTCTCATGTGTAATTAGGCCTACAGCCATAGCATGTATAACAAACATGAAGTAGCGTAAAATGTTAAGTATAGGCCGAAAGTTTGCAGGGTTCACTTAATTAAAAGGAGACTCCTTTCAAATCCTCAAATATCTTACTACTGCAGCCTGCAAGGCAGATAAGTAAAATTAGCATATAGGCCTCTGCAATCTAATATTCATAGAAAGGAGGCTTGAGGGGCGCTGTATGTAATATGCATTTGTTTGACATCTTTGCCTGGCACACATTGCATTGTGCAAAACCAGGTTAATGAAGAGTAAGACAAAGCTGGTATTTTTAGACCACAGTGCCTCCGTTCAAAACTCTGTAAACACAGAGACTGTGGCTGCTTCTTCCACCCAGCCAGAACTCACTGTGATAGGTCCATGTGTATCAGCTGGTTGGGGACTGGGTAGATGTTGACCGTGGTCAGGCCTGTGGACAGATAAAAGCAGCAATCAGCTGCCAAACATCTGGGCCACTCATGTGTGCGTTTATGAAGCGAACGTAACACTAGAGAGAAGGGTCTGAACATATAGACGTCCAGGCAGGCAGAGAGGCAATAATAGCTGTGTTTCACTCACGGTTGCTGCCGGCATGGAGCATGCGCAGTGTGAAGCCACTGAGTGTGAGGGTCCCCAGCTGGTTGCGCTGGCAGTGCAGGGTCTCCAGGTTACAGACGGAGCCTAGGTCTAGAGAGGCCAGGCAGTTGTCCCTCAGGTCCAGCTGGGTCACCTGGCTCACTGCCTCCAGACTCTCACTTTTCACCCAGCGCAGCCCATTCAGCCTGCATGGGTGAACGGGCAGGACAGGGAGAGGAAATGCAACATTACATGTCATGTCAGTGTAGAGAAGACGAGAAAGCCATGAATTAAGCATTAAGAGAGAACTATGGCAGAATGTTATTTGTGAACCGTGATACCAGACAAAACACTGAGACACTGTAAAATAGACAAAATAGAATCTGTACATGCAAACTGAGATGTCATGGTCACCAATATTGGACAAAATAAAGCAATGTGGTATTTGTGGTTGCAAAACTAGCTGTCTTACTTTCCAAAATATTTCATCCATCTTTGGATATTTTTATTCATTCATTGAAACTTTTAATCCTCAGGGACACACTGAGAGAAAGACTATTATTTGCAATGGTGCAGAGGTAACAATAGATAGAACACAAAAATCAAATTAAAAAAATGACAATAAATAAATAAATGAAAATGAAGTGAAACTATTAGTCAAAACATTATGAACAATTTCAGTTCGTAATGAGAGATCATCAGCAAACACTACTGGGAGATCACCACAACTATTAGGACTAATGTTCAGCTTTTTGAATAAACTGCAGTTAACTTCTACAGAAACACTCTTGACTTCTTGCCTGTCAGGTAAGGTGCAGCACTGTACGAGCCTTTTACTGGCAGATGAGATCCAGGCTCTCCCCGATCCCTCCTACCCCTCTGAAAAAAAAAAACGCCTCTTCTTTTATGAGGCCAGCCAGCCTGCTAATCCACCACAGGTGCACCCAGCCCCTATAAATACAGTCCACTGCCAGCCAATAACTCGTCTCTCAAGGTGAGGCTGAGGGGGGGGGGGAGAGGGATGGAGGGAGAGACCGCATTAATAACGGCTGAGCTTCATAGTGACGGGGCATATAGTAGGAATAGTTTTTGTTTCATGGGATCCATCTTTCTGTCAGTGCCTGAATCAGAGCTGGATGGAGAAATGAAAACAGCATTTTATGGGAAGATGACTCGGCGAGGCAGCACCGGCGGGGAGTAGGGATATTTTCGATCCCCGCTCTCTGTCTCCACCTGCCCTCCTATTCACCGGGTGATTTACTGTCACAGGGGTAGGGGGGGGAGCTCTCTCATTACATAACTATTGTGTATTGATCCTACATTATGCACATAGTGACTGATGGGTGTATTAACTGAGAGCAGAGGAAGGGAAAGGGGAGAGAGAGATAGAAAAGGACGAGACAGACAGAGTGTAAGTGAAAGAGAGCGCTGAGTCTGGCTGAGAGCTGTTTGCTCTCTGACTGGCCTCTTACCGGAGGTCGATGTTTTTCAGGTGGCTCATTCTGGCCAGAGTACACAACTCCAGACTCTCCACCCTGTTGCCAGCCATGGACAGCTTGTCCACCGCGCTCAGTCTCTCCAGCACAGCAGGGATGAGAGGGAAGTTGTTGAAGGAGAGCCCCAGGCTGTTGAGCTGGGACAGGCCACCCAGTTCTTCAGGCAGAGAGCTGAAGTGGTTTCCGTCCAAAGAGAGGGTCTGCAGGCTGGAGGACAGAGACAGAGAACAATGCTTTTGCCGTCTTTTACTTTACAGTAAGACCAGGACCGCTCAGATTTCAATCGCAGGAAAAAATGTGTCCATCTGAAGTCACATTTATTCATCGTATATTGAGCTCCATCCTGCATTAAGTACGCACACAGCATGAAAACTGGCCTGGTTTAGCTGTCTGATTTAATCTGGTTGCATAACAAAACATTTGAACTTTATGCATTTCACCGACTCAATCCAGATTTTGCGAGAACATTAATTATGGATGTATTACATTACATTATGATAAACAGACAGATTTTTGAAGGGTAGGACATGACAAAGAAAAATAATCTCTTTGTATCCTTCACATCACTGTAACTCAATACAGGTCCAGGTTGCTGCCATATTTAGAACCAGTAGAAATGTAAGCAAATCATTTACAGTTTAAAATACATACATTTTCAATTCAATAAATCAAAACACAAACAAAACCAGTTGAAAAATAACTTTCTTCCTCCCATCCTGCCCCCTCTTCCCTCACTTGGGGCCAATGTGCTCAGTACACACAACTGACTGAGCAGTACAATCAGGGTACAATTATAGCTTGGGATGTTCAAGTTCAGTAGGAGACTTTTTCATACTCTGCAGTGATTGTGTGTACTTCTATGCACTCAGTTCACTCTCCTTTTGCATCCCATCCCACCACCTGTACAGTCCAGTGGGGGTGTTCCCACTCCAAGACTAAATCATTGTACCTAATCACTCCCACCAGATGGTTGCCCATACCATTATAGAGCCACGGACATGTTTAATAGTTGGCAACAGACATTGTGGGCTGAAGGTTCAATCCTTTGACGTTTTCTAAATGTCTGGATGTAGGAAAAAGGGGTGAAAGACGACTCATCGGATCATATTACTGTTTTCCACTCAAGGGTCCAGGTTTTGTGGTCCTCACAGCAGGTTATGCGTCTTTGTGCAATAGCCTTGGATACAAGTTGTTTTCTGACATAAATAGCAGCTTTGTGAAGCTCATGACGTACAGGGTGTTGGTTCAGTTCTGTGGTAAATTTTGAAGCTGTAGTTTTGTGGTGTTTAGCACCTATCCTGTGAAGTGTCCATCTATTCCTGTTGGTGAGCTTTGACTTCCTCTTTGGGGATTCACTTTGTCTATGTTTGGCATATGCTGTCAGATTTTCAACACTGCTCCCTTTGCCATATTAAATAAGTTTGCAGTTTTTGTGCCCAATGCACCTGAAAAATGGTATAAGTATAAGTATATGGCCTCTTTGTAACTCTGTTAGTTGCCTCATGTTGCTTTGAAAACTCACATGTAACAGTTGTGATTGTCAGATGTCTTTTAAAACTGACACATACTTCTACTGGGCAATCAACTTCATAGGATTCACCTGTGTGGCTTCCTTTGTAATTGTGATTTCATGTGCTGTTGTTGTTATTTTGTCTTCCCCCTGTAGTTCATACTCAAAAGATAGAATTTTGTGTGTACTGTATGTGCATGCATTTATATCTTTGTGTGTGTGTGTGTGTGTGTGTCTGTGTATCTGTCACTGTGTCACACCTCTGAAGGTTGCCTATCTGTGCAGGGACTGTGTGGAGACCATTACAGGAGAGGTTGAGCTCCGTCAGGGTGAGGATCTCACACACAGACTCAGGGAAAACACCCAGGCGGTTGTGAGACAGGTTCAGGCTCTTCAGCTGGGAAAATCTGAGGAGAGAGAGAAGAGTGGGTCAGACCTACGGTAGAACAAGGATGGAGATTTAAAAAAAAAATCTAAAGTTGTCTGTTTTGTTTAGCATGTTTATTCGGTTTAATGGCTGACATTTCTTCTGGATTAAAGACAAGTCATGAGAATCGCTTTGTCGCAGCAGCAAGTGAGCACCAACAAAGTCTGATGGACCCGGACGTGGCTCCGTATTATGTTTGACTATAATCTATCATTGTGCCAGTGCCGGAGAAAAAGTTACATTTAGTCCCAGAAAAAAATCCAGAGAGGGTCTGTATTTCTTCAACCAAATAAAAATCAAAAGGTGGTGGTATAAACTACGGGGCACTTGAGCTAGTGTTTGTTTGCTGTTGCACCTACATATGGGTAACAGAGGATGACAAGCAGGTTGAGATGTGGAGAAAGAACAGTGGAATAAAAACAGCAAAACCAACTAGAGGTGACTGTCCGCCAGCTTCAGAGCAGAAGTAGAATTTCTCTGTGGAACATCCAGCGAGACAGACGAGCACCAGCATAATAGCTGACCTGGTACTGTGGTCCAAATTCTCAGTGGACCGTCGACTTTACTTTGCAGAGCTGTTTGCTGTGCCATGGGAGAATGCAGTGGACCAGGGATATAAATAAAGAAGAGATACGCCACACTAGCAGCTGAGGCTGAACAGCAAGGCTTGAAAGCCAGGGTGAACGCTGTGGAAATTAGGTACCGTAGATTCACACAGCAGCATCATTCACCACAAGTTTACTCTGGGAGTTTTTGTGCTCAGGTCTTGCACCATGTTATAAAGACAGTTTCCAAAGCAGCTGAAAAAAGCAGCCTGTGGTTCTGGCAGAAGAGAAAGAGCAGCATTACTATTAAAATGTAGCCTATAAGTGACATAGGTGCCTTAATATTATCAGTTGATGGTATTGCTAGATAGCAAGAATTAGTAGGGATGGGACGATATATCGAATTTCAACATATTGCAATAGAAAAATGTGACAACACGTATTGTGGGGCATAAAAATGAATCACGATATTAGTTACATTTTATCCTGCTGTAGTAATCAAAAATGAGACAGCTTGCCCATAACAATTTAACAAGGTCTCCATCGATATTATATTATTTGCACTTTGTAACAACATTTTTAAATTGTTGTTTACATTCTAGCAAGCCAATCCTATTTCTAGAAAGATTTGTGGCTCACAAATGAACATAATTCTACAAAGTCAGACATTGTTGTCATTGAACTTGTATTTATTACATCGTATCGTGGTTGTTTCGAATTTTGAACCCCATATCACCCCATATCACCTATCGAATCATATCATGAGATAAGCATATCGTCCCTGTCTACTTGATGAAGTTAATTTTAAACACTGCAGTTAAGTTTGTTTGTTCGCTCATAAAATGTGTCTAAAGGTCTCAGCTGGCTGTTTCAAATGGAAATACATCCTCAGCATTTATTCTACTGTGTGTGTGTGTGTGTGTGTGTGTGTGCACATCTGTGAAACATTTCCAGGAGACTGAGTTGTGATGAATGAAGTGATGCAGGGTGAAGCGAAGGGGAAGAGAGCATGGCATCACAGAGGGGGAGGGGAAGGCAGGGGAGGGTGCTGTGCTGCTCCACACTTAGATCATCCACATCATCCACTCCACCTTCCTCTTGTTCCCCCAGGTGCTGCCAGGAGTGGAGGTGGCTGCTATGAGTCACAAGTTACCCATCTTAGAGCACAGACCACATCCCTCTATCCTCGCATCCTGATTCTAATTATACAAACGAGATGAAGGGAGTGACAAAACTGGAGGGAGAGAAAGATTTGGAGGAGAGAAAACATAGGAGGAGAGACTGAGGTGGAGGACAGTGAGAAAGCAAGAGAGAGCATGTGCAGGATAGATACAGGATAGATGCAAGTGTAAATCTTCTCAGCTAGAAGCAGAGTAGGTGCTTATATAATGTATTTTGCCAAAACCAGTGTTTCTCATCTCTCTCTCTCTCTCTCTCTCTCTCTCACACACACACACACACACACACACACACAAACCAACCTGTAATGCTGGACGCAAACAAAAAGAAGTAACATAGAGGCTTGTAGATGATTAACATTTAATAGCGTTATCCAGCTTGTTCAAATAAGCTGTATTTGCAGTGTAGGGGTGGACATGGAGCTAAATGCTGCTTCACAGAAGACGACGCGCTGGTGGAGCCACTCTGTTTCTATGCATCTGGCATAGATGAGACGGGCTCGCTGAGCGATAAGCAGGAGATGCAGCACATCACATGCCGCGCTTATGTAATAAACATCACAATAATCATATCACAGTGGAGCATGGGGCGAGCTGTGTGGCTGGGAAGTTGGCGATTAGGATTGGGGAAGGCTGGTGTGAAGAAATCTTTGCTTCAGTATCTAGGTTCAGGCTGTCATTAAAAAGCAACAGACTGCGGTTTCTTTGGGCAGCAGCACAGCAGAAAATCAGTGTTTGCTGACCTGCTGAAACGTTGGAACAGCAATAATAAGTGCTCAAGCACTTTTCATATGATATGGTAAATATTAACATGTTTGCACGTCCAATCTCAAAGTCATCAAGTGTCTCATTGGGGCTAATCCTGTGCGTACATCCTCACAGACATACAGACAATCAATTCCAATTCAATTCCAATTCAACTGAAGAATTGGAATTTGAAAAATATAGGAAACAGATTTGGAATTGAACTGGAATTTCAGCAAGTTTAATTTAATGTGTTTTTTTTTTGTTTTTTTGGGGTTTTTTTTTTACCACATATCTGCGATTACATGTAGTATTATATATTATCAATACTGAATATCAACAACTACAATGAAAATTAGTTGAGAATTTATCCTGCATAGCATGTCATTGTAATACATTTATTATGATTAAATGTATTTGATTCGTTTTTCATGTTTGATTTATAATGTTAAGCAAGTCAAGACAACCTCTCTTAGAAGTGGAATTTCATGGAATTTAATGGAATTCAGTTCTGTTCTCTGTCATTCCAGTTCAATTCCAATTCTGTTTCCTTGGAGCTGGGTGCCATTCCAATTCCAATTCCAACTACAAGAATTTAATTGGAATTTACCATGCATTCTCAATTCAATTAATGTGATACTGTATTGATCTCCACAGGGAGGTCAGAAAGCAGGTCAGCTACAGAACATCACCTCCAGAGTTGTTAGGAATTCACTGTCTGGCTGAAATATCTTTCAGCAGGTCTGATGCTTGCCAACACAGGGGAATGAACCCGGTTGAGTGGCCTCCCTACTCACTATATCACCCTACTAGCAAGTGATTGGGTGAAACACTGCAGGATGAGGATGTGTGTTTACCTGGGCAGGTTGAGCAGGCCTCCAGGCCCCTGCAAGCTCATGAAGTTGTGACGCAGGTTGAGGTGTGTGATGTCCTGGCTGTAAAACAGATATTCAGGAACCGCTTCCAGACTGTAGCAGGACAGGTCCACCAGGCTGACCGTCTGGGACACCACCTTTACACACACACATATGCACACACATGCACACGCAGCCATGTATGCACACACACACATTAAGAAAAAGAACATGACAAGTTACTTAAGAGTGAACACTCATCAACTTATTTTTTCCAGTTTTCCCACATTTCTCACTCAACTGACATTAACTTAACGTAGCTGATAGTAAACATCTCATACATTTTCAGTTTGTATTCATTCATGATTTTAACCTCAAATAATTCTCTGTCATTCTTTTTGTAGTGTTTCTGTAGCAATAAAAGCACCTAAGTATTTACCCTACCTATAGACTCAGGAAAACACACAGGCCATCAGTGGCCCACAATGGGACTAATATGAATCTGTATGTGTGTGTGTGTGTGTGTGTGTGTGTGTGTGTGTGCCTGCCTAGGTGTGTGTGATTGCATGTGCGTAGGTGATTGTGTGTCTGTGTGTAGTAACACATGGTAGTTTTCCAGGCAAGGTCTCATCATAGTTCAGATCTCTCTGTCCTGTCATGGCTCTCAAATCTGATATTTTCTAGGCCAGCCATCAGTGCAGGCTACCTAGTATTGCTCATCCAGACTGAGGACAGTCTCTTCCATTAACCACAGGACCACACACTGTGCAGCAATCCAGAAAATGGGACGGCTGCTCAGCAGAGCATGACATCACGTCACTGCTTTTAGAGATGACAAAGACAAAACCGCTCATCTCCCACAGAACTACTCATCTGCCACCCACTTTAAAAAAAAAACGCCACTCCTCTTTAAATATGGTAATCAAGTGATGCGAGGGTGGGTTAGACAGACACAGAACGACAGAGGAGAATTAAAGAGAGGCAGAAAGAGAATCAAACAGAAATAGCACATAGGCAGTCTTGCTGTTTCAGTTTATTTGCACAGTGATTAAACATAGAAGCATGGTGATAAAACACAGCGGATACACAAAGAATACAAGGATAGAAAACGCTGAAAGAGGAGAAAAAATTATTTATTTGTGTAGGAGAGAAAAATAGCAACCAAGGGGCTTATAAAAACATATAGTATCTCATTTAAAAAAACAAAATCAAGATGACAAGCAAAGAAACAATTTAATAGGATACTAGAGGCTAAATGACAACAGATCAAAATATGGTAGAAAATGGTAGAAAACGAGAAGCTACATACTGACAAGGGAAATAAAATAAATTAAAACAGCCATGATGCAGAAATGAATGTGGTAATGACGTGGGAACGTGTGTGTGTGTGTGTATGTGTCTTTGTGTGTGTCTTGTGTGTGTGTGTGTGTGTGTGTGTGTGTGTGTGTAGTGGTGAGTGAGTGAGTGTGTTCGTGCATGGATGTATGCATGCTCAAACTCAAGGAGAGAAAATGGGGAAGAGAGAATTCCAGTTTCAACTCCAGGTCACTGGCTTTCAATGTGTGTGTGTGTGTGTGTGTGTGTGTGTGTGTGCCCACGCATGCGTATATGTGTAAGTATTTCTGTGCAGGAGAGAGGTAGCATGTGGGGCACACAGTATTAACATGGGCTCCTGCTGTTTTGTGTGTAAGGGCAATCCAATAAGCATACTTTCCATGCCATGGCATGCAGCCATGTTGGAGAGGAGTAACACCTGATGAAGTCAGTGGGAGTTCAGTGTTTCTGACCAGTTGGAGCCTGATCCTCAAAGACTGACCCTGTGTTGTGTGAGCAACAGGATCAACAAGGCAGCGGAGGCACATCGCTGCCGCTGTGCGGACGGTCAACAAGCTTGTTGGACAAGAAATGTTGGCCACAGCTGAACTTATCAGATTTCCGTGCTTCCTTGTTTGCCTACTGATGCGATTTCATTTCATGAACAATAGTTCTGCTGGGCAAGTGAAAACTGGAGAATAGAGAACTGCAGCCATTCAAAGCTTCCCAGTGCTCTACATTTTTATTTGAAAGACAGCGATGCTTGGAGAACGGTTTCTTTCATTTGTTGGGGTTGATGGTAAGCTCTGAAGTCATTTTAGTTTAGTTTTTTTAGTTTTATTTATTTTTGATTAATGCAACCTAATTAGCACTTGCTAGCTAGCTATGTCAATGCATCAAAACAATGTAGTCTTGTGAAAAACAATAGCAGTGAAAAACTTTGTAGCTGCAGCCCACAACATAGATGCAATCAGAGCCTCTTGCACCGCCCACAGCCAGTCAGGCTAGAGCGTCCCATCAAACAAGCTGCTGCAAACGGCAAGTTGTCATGAGCCGGCTAAAGCCACTCTTCATTCAGTAGCAATATTAAAGCCTCCGGAAAGTTGCCTTCATATAGTCATATTACGAATCTATCAAAATATGAAAAGAAATAACATTAACTATTATAAAACACAGTTCAAACACAGCTCGTCTGGCTGATCAAACTACTTTCTCAGGAATTTCTGGGTGCAGTCAGGTCAGGCTTAATTGGCATCTCCAGTCCTCCTGACCTGCCGCTATGTCACAAAACAATCTCCCGTTGCCACTAACAACAAAACTCAGAGATGGCACCATGGTTCAGCCTTATCTTATGAACCTGCAGATTCACTGAGGGAGAGCTCCTCGTTCTGGTCAGATGGTTACTGAATGGTGAGTTTATTTATTGATAGAATTACATTTGCAAAGACACCTGACTTGTAGTCAAAGCTATATTTATAATACTGTTCCAACAGTAAATTATTACTGGTAGGAGATTGTTGACGTCAGCTACGTCAGCTATCTCCTTACATACTGTATCGCTGCCTAATTTATAGCCGGTGTCAGGAAAAGAGAGAAACGTGTAGACTGATAGATTTCAAAATTGAAATGACTTGAAATTGAATTCTCCTAATAGATGCTTTTTATATGTATATATATATATATATATATTTACAAGTCAGTCATGGAGCTACCTTTCCATTTTTAAAAGAAAAACTTTTCTGCTGCAGCGGCTGTTGCCCAGCAAACACTACAGAACTAGCCAAGGGTTTTTCTTCAATAATCTATTAAAATGTACTTACTATTTGTAATACATTTTAACCATTGCTTATTATATAAAAAATTAACATAAACATAAACTAGTCAACATTAGGTGTGTGCAGTTGGCATACTAATGCAACTGCACTGCACAGGTGCTTGAAAATAGAAAACACCATCAATCACCAACAGTTTGACTGAGGTCGGCTTCTTAAGAATAATACTTTTAGGTGTATATGCAATAACTTTTTGCTTGTTTTTCAGTTTTTTCCAGAGTGGTTAAAGAAGTTGCAGAAAAATGTATATTTAAAACACATGTATTTATTCTGAGGACCTAATGAATGTATTCCACACATTCTGATTTGTTATAAATACACATTCTGATACTACTACTACCACTACTACTACTCTATCAGTATAATGTATCTCTATACTACAAAATTCATTTGCACCTTGCAAGCTCATTTGCAAGCACAAATGCACTTGCTGACTCCTCACTCTCACACATAGACACACACACACACACACACACCCACATACACTGACACACTCACACGATTTGTGCAGTGTAGCATAAACACTGGCCCAAATCCACCAAAAACCTTCATCAGTCATCATCTCCAGTCTCCATAGAAACCTCTCGTCTAAGTCTCTGCCTAAATACAGTGTGCTAACAGGCTACTCTAACCCAGTAATCCATGCCACCATGGTGGAGAGAGATCCTGGACTTAGCATGAATCTGCAACCAATTGGATTTTCATTTTTTTCTGTTGGCTTTTTCTTCTGTGGCTAATTGTGCACTGGCTCTGCCTCAGCGGAGGCTCTCATAGAGGCTGTTAGGGCCCAGGAAGGAGCTGGGACACAATGGCCATTAATTAGGATATTAGAGACAAAGCAAGCTGAGCAGAGCAGAAACAATGAGTTTTGGAAGAATGGCTGTGAGGACCTGGCAGGATTCTCTGAAAGACACACAGTATACAACACACATCCAAAATGAGTTTGGGTCACTTAGCATCCTCTCATCCACAGTGACTTATATAACTAAGCCTCTCTGGATGAGAGCTTCTGTAAAAAAGACTCAATAGAAGTGAAGTCTAATGGATGCAAAAAAACACAAGGTAAACTATGTGAATCATACCCAAGTACACTGTTCAATCAATGCTAGACACCGCTGAGAGTCTCTGTCTCTGTGGAGCCAATCAGAGGCACTCAGAGAGGCGGCTTCTGATTGGAGGACTCAACAGGCAGACAACTGTCCTCTAAGCATCCAATCTCTGATTTCAGTACAAGCCCAGGAGAAAAGACGGGAGCAAACATGCCTACAGCTTCCATATATATATATATATATATATATATAGTATATACAGTATATATACGCATGCAAAGCATACTGTGTACTGCACACACACCAACACACAGACTCTCTCTCTTGCTTACTTTTGATGCCTGCCGATGCCATCGCTGGTAGTCTGCCAATGTGTCAAAGTTGACAAAGTATGTCTGGGCCTGTGATCCGGCTGAGCTGAACATCAGACAGTGCAGCCTTCTCTTCACCTCCTCCACCTCAACACAAAGACAACACACAGACGGGGGAGAACAGGAAACAGGAGAGAAAATACAATTGAAACATCGACGTTTATCACTTTATCACATTACTGTGACGACAATGCTTAAAGGAATATTCCACCCTCATACTCTTACAATGTTATATATATCAATCTGTGTTGTTCAGTGCATTCCACAAGTTATTTTGCGATGAAGTGTTGTAATTTACTTTTTTGTTATTTCCCAGAATGCCTTTCGACAACCCCCAGAGGACATGCCTGAACCTGTTCCATTCAGCTGTGGGTTAAAAGAGTAGGTGGGGAGAGCAATAGCAATAGTGATAGCATACTAACAGAAAGAGAGCAAGTTTTCCTGGCTGAGAAAAAACAAGACTCACGCCCCTCACTCAAAATGCAAAAAGTCTTGTGGCCGCATTGCATTATGGAATATTGAGGCTGCTGTCAGTGGATAAATTGGTATCTCTTCCTCTTCTATGATGGATTTTCTGCCTGTATGATGAGTCTAGAAAGAAGCCCTTGCACCAAAGCCTGATGTTTAACGCTGATGTTTTAGATAAAAAAACATTTTCTGGTATTAAGCTTCATTGTAGCTGCGCAGGAAATATCTGGACATGATGCCACGTTGTCTAAGTTTGGCCAGTTATCCGTAGGAATAAGAAAAACACCACAAAAAACAACAAAATGGACCGAGAAATACAAGATACTGTACATCGCCAATAGCTGTTTTTTACAGTGTTAAAGTGTTTTAGGGTGGATTTTTCCTTTGAGTGCACATATAGTAGTGTTTACATGGTTGAGAACCGCTGATCTAAAGGCTTAAAGGCTATTTAGGATGCATATTCTTTGTACACAGTCACAGTCTGCATGTGCATTATGTATGTGTCGTAGTGCTTCGTCTTCGCAACTGATAGTGCTGCACTCAACTCTCTCCAGCAGCCCCATCCCAGCTGTGTTGTTGTATCTACACTCAGCCGGGAGTCTGGGCTCTTCCCTGGGGAGAGCGTAGGTTTAGAAAGTTAACGTCCCTCCAGCTTCCCTGACCCCAAACTCTGAGCTCTCACCTTCCCCCCCACCAGGGGCAGGATGTGCATCTTCCCCGTCAGGCTGTCTTTGACGGAAGCCACGATCAGACAGGTGCCACAGAGGATGACCTGCCGCTCGGCCCACTTGTGCAGCTGCGTCTTGCCCTTCCTGACGCTGAACACGCCTTTCAGCAGGGTCCGCTCCTGCTGGTCTGCATTCACTGGACGCTCTGGAGGATAAAGACCCACACAGAGGTTAGGGTGGATCTACGGACACAGATCTTGTGCACAAGTGACCCCCCACCCGCCTGATAAACACAACTAATTAAAAGCAAATGTTCTTTAGCCAGACACAGGAAGGGCAGGAGAAGCTTACAGAAAATGAAGTCACACAGATACTCGCAGGTCAGTATGATATCACCTACGCATTAGTCAGTTCCTTAGCATAGTCTTTCCTGGAACTGTCCTTACATCAGCACTCAGGATGGAGACTGCCCTATTATCTCATATGCATCTGGCTAGATCTCACTGCATAACAATATCTTTGATTTGACATTGAGGGGGGGGGGGGGTGTTTCTAACCCCATTAAAATCCATTAAGTTAAAGCAACAACGTCTCAATGGATTCTAAAAAATTAAGGGTTTAAGTTCTCTTCCTTCATAGCCTTAGGGTCTGATCCCAGATCTGTGAAATCAACATGTCAGTCAACATGTCAAAGCTTAGTTGATAAGAAACTAAAAAACAGGTGAGCTCAATTGTCAAGGTGTCCTGTGACTGCTGTATGTATTTGTGTCTGTCTGTCTTTCTATGTCTTTGTCTCTCTCTCTCTCCCTCTGCTGCTGTCCTAACCTAGAAGCATCAGTCATATTGATGAATGAGTCAGGCTTTTGTCACATTAAACTCCACTCTTTCAATCTAATTACGTAGCTGCAGGCTAGTGTTGCAGGCAGCCTTAGTTGGACAGTGCTGAAGGACATAGCAGACAGCAGGCCTGCGGTCTCTGCCAGGCTTCAAGTACACTCAGGTTAATGGCAGGTCAAACAAGCACAGAGGACACACGACCTCAGCCTCTTGTCCTTTGTTGTTACATTTTCTTCAAACCAACTTATATTGCCTCCCACTCTGAGGCTCTCATTGGCCTGGCAGACAACAATCTGCTCTCTCTCTCTTTCTCCCTCTCTCTCTCCCTCTCTCTCTCTCTCTCTATCCACCTTCCCTTTCACTTCACAAGGGCATCAAAATGAAATGAAAGCCTGCTCGACTTTTCTCTGCCAGGAAAACTAATAATGAACAAGCCCAATGCTTCTGACAGCAAATTGGCTGGCTGGCAGATCAATAGCAGTGCCTGATCCTTGGGCTTCCCCTCACTCAGAGAGAAAAAATAGAGACACAAAACCCCATTGGGTCACTGACAGTCAGCATGAGCCAATCTGGAGAGGGGAAAACAACTGGACGGAAGGGAAGACGGATAATATGTGTGAGAGCCCAAAGTCTGTTATTGTCCCATCCTGCATATCATTGTGAGCAGAAGAGGACTGAACTGAAACTTAAAGCCCTGCAAGGAGTCACACAAACCCCCATTGAGTGATCTGGAACGATTCAGTAGATGATGTGGTTAATACATTAATAGATAAACATGGGTCAATTTACTAATAACTCGGGATGCATCGATATGTTTTTTTGAGGCCGATATTTTCTTACCGATATTGGCCAATACTAATATGCATGTTTGTAAGAATCTTAGTACAATGCAGGAGTAAAACAGGTTAAGCTTTTCAGACATAATAAAAAATAACAAATAATTCAGTGTTTTTTAAACAAAACACCATGTTAGTTTTATTTTGTTGTTAATTTGACAGTTATATTGAGTGACACTCTTAGAAAAAAAGGTCACAAAAATGCCACTTCCACAATCGTCCGAATAACTGGCAGTAAAAATAATATCAAACCGATACAGATATTGCTTTTTAAAGCTGATATTGGCCGATATCGATATATTGGTGAATGCATCCCTAGTAATAACTGATACTGAAACCTTTTGTTAGATCTTCAAGTAAGCTGTGGAAGAGAATTAGGGCCACATGCAAAAAATGTATTCTGAGATTAATCTCAGAATTCTGACTTTAATCTTAGAACTCAAATAATTTTTTCACATGTGGCCCTAATCCTCTTCCATAGTAAGCAGTAGTAGCGGTAGTAGCAGTTTATTGTCAGCAACATCACAGGTTTACAAAAGACAGCTGTCAGTTGAAACACTATTACTGTGCTGTAACACCAAAAAAATAAAACCAAATAAAAGAAACATTCATCAAAACAAGTAATTAAGCAAAACACTCACCCACTACAATGCACAATGCATCAATAAACCCTTCACCACTCACCCACTCACTATGAATTGACACAGGTTGACAGGATGCTCTCGCCAGCTCCATAGCACAGCAGCAGAAATAAGCACATTCCACACCGATCTATTATATATATATATATGTACAGTGTATATTCTGAACATCAGCTTCAGAAAGTAACAAAGAACCCTTAAACACTTCTAAAACCAACCAGAGGCAGTTTGGCTAAAAAACGCTGACACCTTATATGTTGTCAGGAGTACTATCTTCCATCCACTGGCTCTAATCTGCCCTTCCCTTCTGAAAATCACACTTCTCATTTCAACTATTTTCCTCCAGCTATTCTGTTTAAACATGACTCTGGTCATCTAATGGAGACTGATATGAGACTGAACATCAAGCCTTTGTTTTTGTTGACATTGTGCACGCAACGTACATTATGAAGCCCAAAGCTTGAACACACAGTAGCCCTCCACTTTGGGCCAAAGTGTACACTAATGACTGTACAGCTACAACACTAAAGGCTCACACTGAGCATAGCACTTCAAAACCTGACAGTCCGTAAAATCACTTTTTATCATTTTCAGGTTTGACAGGCAATAAAACAAAGCTCAAGGACACATTAGTTCATCATTGTCTACAGGGTCTACATAAACTGAGTTTGACCCTAAAAAGCAATTAAAATTGAATATACATTGAAGTCTTTGTATATCAACGAGCATGTCAACAATCGTTTGTAAATTGGGCATCGCCCTAAATGGCTACCTCCAGCTATGAGGATGGATGGCTGTCCTGGCAAACTGAAATAATGGCACTAAGAGAGGGGAAGCGCTGTGCACTCACTACCCAGCACAGCATGGGCTCTTGCCTTTGGCACTTGCAAAGCCATTCACTGACTCCAATGAGACGATGCTAGTTTGCTGGTTTTCATTCATTATTTTAAAGCAGTGATAGTGTACATATGCAATACCATAGAAAACATATTCTGTGGCTGCATCATTGGCTCTTGGTATATGAAAGTCAATAACAACCAGCTCATCGCTCAGCAACAATCAGAATGATGAGTAAACTGATACTTCAATGGAATTAATTGTCTGCTGCAACTGTGGGTGAGAACCACTGAATAGGCATACAAGAAATGCACATTCTGGGTGCGTGCCTACATGCACCACCCACCCACCCACACACACACACGCACACACACATACACACACACAAAACAATGAGAGCAGTCACACAGACACAACCACTTCCTCCTCCTCTCTATCAATACAAACACCCCACTGAAAATTACTGGCTCATTCACACACTATGAAACAAGTCCCAGCCCATAAAGCGCCAACTTCTCTAAAACAAACACATGTGCTCTCCCTCAAGGTCAGCGGGCTATTAGTTGCCAGGGAAACAGGACTTTCTCAAAATCAAAGTCCAATCCAAGCTGGTAAACCTCCATACTGTCTCCAACAAGCATTGGCTGCTCAGTGGAAAGCCGACCAAACGGATCCCATCCCCACACCGCGGATGACAAATAATGTTGACCATTCCCATTGGCCACAGACTGAGTTTAGTGACATGGCAGTGGATGTTGCGTAACACTGTTCTCTGTTGCAGGTGTTTTCATCCTAGCTATGGGAGTCCTAGGGAGCAGAGCCATGCATGCCTGCAATAAAGTAATCATCAACCTGGGTCAAACTTCCTCCTTGGAAAGGCTTGCCAAACCACAGGGGACAGTGTGTGACAAGTGACAGATCACAGAGTCTCCTGTGCAGCCTCTTATCTCTTCTCATCCCTTCATCTCAAGTGTGGCTGTGGCCTTCTCTCGACAGCAGCCTCAGTGACAGCACTGACATCTCACTTCACATGACATGCCAGCTGAGCAAGGAGGCCGTGGCGGGTCAAGTTCTGTTCCCTTATCCAAAAAAAAAAAGTAGAAAGGAAAAGATTTGGACTGAGAGACAGAAGGAAGGATGGAAAGGACAGAGGAGAGAGAGGTAACAGAAGGAAGAGGAAAGAGGAATTGAGCAGGGTAGGGAAGGTGTGAGAGAGGAGGTGATTGGCGATGTACAGTAAGAAAGGAAGTGAAAAGAGGAACTACAGATGGGTGGAGGGCAAGAAAGATTGGTAAGACTGAAGCAATATATCAAAATTGCTCCTCAAAGAAAAATTGTCACTGCTTGCAAGAGACCATTACAAAGACACAAAGAAAAAAGGTTGCATCATGTCTATCACTAGAACTACAAAAACTGACAATAATAAAAAGTCATAAACGTGGGTGGTCACGCATAATCCTGAACAGCTGCTGATTCTCTAGATGATAGCCTACATAAACATGAAAAGTATGTTGAAAAATCACCTCGGCCATGTGCCATCACTTTTCAAAGCTGTGTGACAAAGTGGAAAAACAAGTATCCAGAAACTGCTCTTACGTCCACTAAAATATCTGCTCTCTAGCACACCTTTCAAGCATCAACAAGCTGTCAACAGAAAAAACTTTGGAATAATATTATATTATACTGTGGATCCCTTTTAATAATTCATCGTTGTAGGAAGGGCAAGAAAAATCAAAACACAGGAACAGTTATTATTCTGGCTGAGTTTCTACTTATTCTTATGGTGAGGAGACAGTCATTGTATTTACTTGAGCTAACTGTCATCTCTTTTGAGTTATGGTTTACTGTATAGTTCCTGCTCTTGGTCTGGAGGGTGCTTACACCGTTTTGAGGCTGTTTTTCATCAGAGACTGGTTGATCTCAAGGCGTTTGTCGAGTGCTTAGTTGGACACAATGCTCCTAGTATCCCAGGGCTTGTTTTTTCTTGCTCAAGATTGCATGGATTGCGTTAGCATGCAGTAGGGGGTCAGTGGAGGCGGAAACACAGTCTGATTTGACTCACAACAGCAGGCCCTTTTTGGCAGCAACTTCAAAATCCAACCCACCACCCAGATGCCTCCTCTTGGTGGTCTCTGTTTACTTCTATTAAAAAAAATCCTCTTTAAACTTTTGTTTCGTGCATGGAATTCAATTCAGACACCCAATGAGGCAGGATCTGCACTGCTGGAGAACACAGAGGGAAGATGAGTAAATATGTGCGGCACAGCTGAGAACTGTCATTGAATAAAGATGTCGTTTAAACATTAAAATGGTGACTATCTCCGTCAAGAAGTCAAGAATGAGAGGACCATCATCAGATTTCCAAAGAGACAGAGGAAATCCTGAGAAGAAACACAACCGAGTCACATCATAAGACCAGCATTAAGAGGAGCAGGTAGAAAACCACTGAGAGTCCTTCTTTGGTGGTTTCTGTTGCTCGGGGCAATTCTATGGCCCGCAATTCTATATCCTAACATCCCTGCCCCCTTCTCTCAAATCTCCGTCTGACTCCTTCTCCTCTTTTATCACTGTCAACCAGTTCTTTCTCCCCATGATCCAGAAAATGAACGAGAGCAACCCTTTACTTGATTATTTACTATGACCTTACCCTCTCTCGGCCATGATTATTATGAATAACTCGGTGATAAACCAGTGGGCCTCAGCCATTCAGACTCCTATTTGGTCTGGATTCAGGGTGCGTGTCACCACAGCTTATGGCACCTGCGCTGTTTATTTAGTTTTCATTTTCCCCCGGTAAGTCGGCTCCTGCCGGATCAATAACTTATTAGGTGACTAAACCCAGCTTGCACATGATTTATTTCCCTCTGTTCTGAGAATGAGAGTGGGCCTGAGGTGAACCGTGTGCAGCGGCTTCAGGTCCTGAAGCTCAGAGGCAGAGATCACCCAGGCGGAGGTGGACCAGGGCCAGAGCTTCCAGCGGGTCTCGTCTGTGCTACAGCTGCATGGGCCAACCCAGAGAACCACTGGCCCTCCGCTCCCTGGAGTTGTTTTCACTAGGAGCGCTCTTTATTAAGTCAGCGTTTATGCATGTTTACTCCATTCTCCCTGTTTGTTTTCATCTCATCTGTGCACCCGGGCAGGTGGGAGTGTGTGTGGGTAGTAGGGCTATGTAGTTAGAGGGTGGAGGAGGTGGGAGATTAGTTTCCTGAACAAATAGAGTATGTTGTAGTTTAATAAATCACCTCATGCTTTGCCTTATGACCCGAATCGAAAATAAGGTCATGAAGCTATGCGGTTAGGGATGAAATTCCCAGGTACTGTACACACACCCACACACAGGCTCATATGCACACATGTAGGAATGTGTGCCCACACACACAAATGCACATGCATGCAAATGCACATGGGTGCACACACAAAACACACAGCTCAAAGTAAAGTGCACACCCGTCTATTCATATGTAGACTCACAAAGCCTACTAAATGCAGAATTCACACAGCGCACCGCAACAGGGTTTCTGTAATGGCTGTATTCTTTACTGATGGGCCACAGATCCCCTCATCTGCTGAGTCAGGTCGTTACCCCTGACAACGGCTGTTAGACATGCAGGCACCTGGGAGAAGGATCTCAGAACAAGGCTGTTGTTGTGCATTTCAACAATACATCACAGCCCACCTACATTACCACTGTGGGTGGGAATAAAAAAACCAGGGTTACCTCGCGTCAGCCAAAAGATGTTCTAGTGGAGTTGTATGACTGGAGAGTTCCTGAATACCAAAGCTGGGAAGGCAGGTGAAAACCATGAGGAAATTCAGCAAAGCCGACAAGACGACAACCTGCAAAATGTAGTCCCAGACAGTTATTTGTTACTTCCTCCTCGGCTCAACAGGCCGTCCAACTGGCCAAATCCAGTCGTCCTCTTGGCCTTATTGGGACGTCCAGAGTGCCAGGGTACCAGTGTTGCCTGGTCCCTGGGCCTGTTTTCCCACGAGTTGATAAAAGGAGAGGGGAAGTCTCCCGGGGGCCTGGCTAGCCTGTGGCCAATGTGGCCTGACTACTGACAGTAGCCGAACCACCGCCAGCTCCCAACTGGCACTTCTACTTCCACTGGACACACTAGGACTGGGAATAAGACGCAGTGAGCTTGAAATCTGACAGCTAAACAAACAGACACCAGCGCCATTAGCGAGCAGACATAAAGCTAAAGAGAAACCAGGTATGTTCTACCCGAGCAGGCTAGCTATTAAAACAGAGCTGCTGAGACTTATGTTTAGCTTGCATTAGAATACAGTGTGGCAACACTATAGAATGACACATCCTCTGAGTAACATCAGCTTCTATTGAACAGCAAGACCTCAGTTAGTTTGCAAGTACACTGAATGTAGGGAGGGGTTGTTTTGCTTTATATGGGAGGGATGACATTTAGGCCCGATAAGACGCTGTGGTTTGCTCAGTCTTCCTCTTTCTCTAACCCGGCAGCGTGGGTGCCACCCCCACCCTGCACGCTATGAGTTACACCGACTTAGCAGGAGCACCAGTCACTTTATTACCGAACATCATTTTCCATGTACTCCTCACAGCAAATCCTGTAATTGCTGCTACTGTAAGAGTATCCTATAAACACACAGACTCACAAGGGAAAAGCTAGAGATGTCTGTGTGTTTATACAATCTGCATTCAGCCCAGTCACACCACAGAGACACACACACACACACACACACAGGGAGACAAATTTGCCCAGAGAGTCAGGGTGTGAAACGAACCACATGGTCACATCCATTCTGCTTGTGCCTCCATATATCACACTGACACGGGACAGTTAGTCACTCCACGCCTGCGGTCATGGGAGCACGCTGACAGCAGCAGGTGAAAGCCAGACAGCCCGCAGGAAGAGGCAGGAGGGCCGCAGGATGAGGGATGGTGGGTCCCTCGTCATGTGGCCATGATGTGTGTGTGTTTGTGTTGAGTCCCGGGCTACAGGTAACGAAGGTTACACCGCACTGGAGACGGCTTCAGAGGGGAATCGCTCTCAGGCAGCCACAAACTACAGCTGCCCTCCGTCGTCCCTCAGGAAAACGATTCTTATCACTCATCTGACAGGCTCATCTCTCAGTGCAGAACATTGTAATAAAGAGAATCACCGGCCAGTTCACAGCTCCATCATGTCTGGCTCGGTGAGGTCACACCTTACTGTGCTGACAGTGGCACACCAACATCATGAAAGGAGGCCCAAAGCCCCAGAATAACATTCACTTTATTTTGCAAAATATATTTACTTGTACCAAGAATTTGTTGTGGTGAGATGGTGTCAAATAGTGCTGGAATGATTAGTCAGTTACAATTTTGATAACTGATTAATTTTAAAAATACCAAACATTTGCTGGTTACAGCTTCACAAATGCTAAGATTTGCATACTAAGAATTTGCATGCTAAGAATTTAGTATCATTATAAAATGAATACTTTGGGGGTTTTGTGGCTGCTGGTCAGACTAAGTAAACAATTTTCAGACAGTTACCAGGCTCTGGTAACTTGTGATGGGCATTTGACCTTTTATAGACTAGATGATTAATCGAGAAAAAAAAAATCAATAGATTAATCAACAATGAAAATAATTGTTAGTTGCAGCCCTGGTGTCAGATGCAACACTTACAAGGACGTGAAATGAAAGAAAAAGAATTGTACAATTCAGAAAAAAATACAATCTATCAAACATTTACAGTTCAGATTTTGTAGGTGTCCTGGGTCTAGTAGTAGTGTTGGGTGGTAGTGTGTTAGTAACTAGTTACAGTATTATTATTACTTCTTCCAGTAAAGAGTAGTGTAACAAATTACTATTTCAATTTCAGTTATCCCTTTAATTAAGTTAATATACAGTATTACAGTTACCAATGAAAAAATGTCAGTTTTGTTATCACCCTCCTAAATATAATGTCATTATTGATGCTGAATTATCCAAAAACTATTGCCCACTCTCCATTCCCCAATTTGTTTATCATCATAATTTGTTGTCAGTCTCTCAGCTGATGCAACTATGTTAGATGAGCAATGGCAGAGAATGTTACTTTCTCTGGGGGAAAGTTTTTCCACTACTTGAATTTTATCAAGCAAATGAATGACAAGAACACCCCAGCTTGGTAAAAAAAAAAAATCTTGGCAAGATTTCAAAGCGGCTGAGCTCCTCAACACAGTGAGGCTTGACAGAGCTGGACACTGGCACAACTTTTTGCCGGGTGCTTTGAGACCAGACCAGATCTATTTCTCCATACAATGTCGACATTTTGTGATAGATGTAATGCACTTGTCAGAGTTTTCTGTCCCCATATCGCATCACTTTACTGTTAATTTTTAATGTTGAAATATATGAAATATGAAACATATTGAAATGTTTTTATGTTCCAGAGAAAGAAGAGCAGTAGACATTATCTTTATTGAATTAATTAATTCTGTTCATTTAAACTGCCAACACCATCCATTTACTTGTCAGATAAAAAAGAATAATTGTTAGTCATAGCAAGAAAGACACATGGTGTTCCCAGTCTTATCATCCTGCATTTCATGAATTTTATTTTCATGGTGGGATGTGTGATGTAGAGTAAAGAGTTAAATCCATCGTTAAGAAAGTTCATTACAAGGCAAATTCATAACAACTTTTGGACTAATTGTACTTTATTCCAGAAGACCATCAAGCACAATGGTACAACGATCAGATTTACCAAATATTTTGCATATCAAAATGTCTACCTATAGCTTCAGTAATCAGTAATCAGTAATCAGTAATCAATCATGTTTTGAGTGCAGCTATGGGAGGATTAAATTCACACTCATCTTCCAATCATTCCTGAGCAGCCCCCACTTTTCCTCCATATTTGATCTTTAACTGACCGTTAAACCCTTTTGTTAAACAATGGTGCCAGAAAGTGTGAATGTCTCTGAATGGCTACAGCAATAACAATCCCATATTTTTCTCAGTAGGAACAGTGAGCCAGATTGTGCCACTGCCTTAATGTGTATTTTATTGGGATGCGTGTTGGTAAGTGGTAGACATGATTGCTTCTCACTTTATACAAAATCAAAGAGACTAATAATTGTCGGTGTTGTATTTCAGTAAAATAGGATAATGGGTTTGACTGGACATGCAGGTGATGCACAAAAAGCTTACTGCCTTCACATAATATTCTCACACTGACTTCACATGTCTGGCACAGTCAGTATGGCGTATGGTCAGCTGCATAAGCTGCAACAGCTGATTTGTGTGCAGAAATTGTCCTGTTGGTTGGAATAACATAGAGGAGAGAATGAGTCTGTACTTAAAAGCACATTTTAATAACTCTCCTCCTACATGCCATATGCAGTGGGGACTTGATTGTAGTCGTTGGGATTAGGCTATAACTTCTTAAACAAATAAAAGCTTGGAAAATTGAAATTGAGATTAGGCTATAACTTTTTGAACAATTAATACATTTAGCTTGGAAAAACAAAATAGGCATGAGTAAACAGGCGGTGGCAGTTGAAAAGCAGTTGAAGAAGTCCACTTGCCCCAAATGCTCGTCTGTAAGACAGCAGTCTGCTGGGGCTAACAAAAGTAATGAGATGAGTAGTGTAACAAATTACTGTCCCAAAGAGTAACAAGTAATAATTCAGTATCGAGGCGAACAGTGCCTGAGACAATAATAGCTGTATGCAGATGCACTGGCACCATTGTATGTAAAGGGGTTAAGAAGAAAATATTATTTGTAAAAGGAAAAAAACAAGACTAGGTCAAAACCTAGTATCTGGACCGTGTATGAGTGTGCCACGTGCCACGGCCGACCAATGGTGTAACTAACTCCGCTGTAGACTGTTAATACAGAATAATAGTCCATACATCCATACTGATCTCCGTTCCAGCGCGTCCCGTCTCCTCTCTCTGCCGCTGTCGTCTCCACCGTGCCCACGGCCTGCATTGATCCTCCCGATCCAAGCACCAGTCACTCTGGTACCCAGCGGCGCCGGACACCCGGTGACGCATCGGCGTCCGGGAACAAATCGGCACCCTGCTATCGGCACTGGCCAGAACCGTGGCCCTGGGAAACTCCGGGAAGAGTCGGCAGTAAGCCCTCGGCGTGATGAAACCTCCATGCTTGTCTGTGTCTCTGTCTCCGCCGACAGAACAGAGGGCTGTCAGGTGGACAGAGCTCGCGCATATGCATCAAAATAAACGACAATATGATATAATTGTATAGATTCTACTTTAGCTTCAGTTAGCTTCAGTTAGCTTCAGCTTACATGCATGATATTGGTCAGCATGCTTACTGTGTGGGAGAAACGGGCTCCCGATCTCAGCGGAGAAACAAGATGGCGGAGAAAACGAAACTTAAATTTCTGGCTCTGTGATCCTATCATGTGCCATGTGCCATGTGCCACGGCCGACCAATGGTGTAACTTGATCACTCAGTCAGTCAGTCAGTCAGTGAGTGACAGACATTCGCGTTTATAGGGCTGGCCCCGCTGTTGCGGTCCAGCCAAAAAACACAAAGTTCGGCAAAGTGCAAAAAGCCGCTCTGCAATTTTTGCCAGACACATCCACAGAGACTGTCAGAGGAGGTGTGCATCACTGATCGAACAAAGGCAGAAGTCTAGGATGGCTGGCTCCTGAACAAACATAAAAATGTACCGAGTAGCAGGCAAAGCCTAACAAAATTAACAGCAGTGTAGCAGAACCGACTGCTGGCAGCAGAACCAGAAAGAGCAAAGACTTTTCCTACAGCAGGAGTCAAGCTTAAAACAAGAGTTTAAACAACACAACAAGCAGGAAAGCAGAGAGCTGAACACACTCACTCACACACACACACACACACACACCAGATCAAAAGAGGCTGTGACAAAACCGTTTTGGACCGTTCCACCTGCAGCAGAGAGAGCCACATCTTATTCTCGTGGCTTCAGGTCCATTTCCAGAGCCCATTGAGCAGGAGCGGATGTTGCAGATAGGTGATGATGGCCCCCACGGGTCGGTACTCACCACTGTAGAAGCGGATCATACAGCTGAGGTCTGAGTTGGCGGCCTCTCGCTGTACCCGGACAGGGTCTTTGTAGCCCATAGCCGTCAGGTAGTCGTACACCATTTGGAGAGGACGCTCAGAGGGGTCCAGCCTCCTGCAAGACAAAGGGACAGGAAGGGGAGGAGGTGTGAAAACACTCTCAACAAAATATTAATATATCGCTTGACCACATATAAGGGAAACACACGCAGAGGCACACACACAAACACTTTCCAAAACAAGTATCTAGGGTACATAGTTCAACAACCACAGTGGCCATTTGCAACGTGGAAGTTGCATCAACCTGCATACCGTCACACACTCATCCATTTCCCCAACTACAGAATTCTTTACAGCTATCACTTCCGATGTCCTAATGAGGCCAGACTGCCAGCAAGCTGTGTTTCCCTAATCAGCAGGGTGGGAAAAGTAAAGGTTTTACTCTCAGGCTTAATATGGAAAGGTTAATCTTTCACAGCGCTACAAAGCCAGTCTGTCAGTCAAGCAGGGGAAGTTCTCTCTGCCTGTGCAAAGTCCAGAGTTAAAAGTTAGAGAATGATGAGAAGCACATCATTAACCTCTAGGGCAAATTTTAACAGCTGACTTTATACATCAACATCGCTATGAAGGTAAGTGGGTGAAAAGTGTAAAACTGAGTACCTACAATTTCTTGCCTTTTTAACCTATGGGCAGGTATGGGCAGGACAAAAGACAAAATTCAATAGAGATATCCATTGTAAAAATTTTCTTAGTCTAGGACTAGGCTTAATCCTTGTCCGTGAAACCAGCCCTAAAAGTGACAAAATATATGTATAGAAGAGGCATCAAACATCATACAAATTCAGGTCTTGCTGCAAAAATCAATATGTAATGTATGATATTTCTGGACAACCTTTGCTTAAACGCACAGTATGTAATTTCGGCAACTAGGGGTCTCTCAATCAAACAATAACAAAAGACGTAGTTTGATGACGTCGTGAAGTAGCATGATCATGGGAGTTTTTTTACAGGGACAGCTTCGGCGACAGAACATGCAGCAAATGGGAATGAATAATCGTGATCCATCACGAGTGAGCAATAAAAACAATAGAATGAAAAAAGCAACAGAGTGGCTGAGTGGCTAGCTAGCTAGTTTGCCGACTTCCTTCCTCACTGTCTGACGTATTATTTGGTGTTTCCCGTGTTTCCCCGGAAGTTAGGGGGTAAAGGGGATATGACGCCATTGACAGGCGACCAAATGAAATGCACCGTTACCTTGAATAAAATTACAGATTTCTCTGGGTTTGAACATTGTTGGAAACATTTGGGATAACGTAAGTACACAACTCAAAAAAATATATAACATAGGTCTAGTCGTTTTTAGGTATTTTAATGCGGAAATGTTACATATTATACGTTTAAGAAAACTTTCTAAGGGATATTAAGCAAGTTTTGATCATTTTTTCCAGCCTAACAATTAAGTCATCTACAGTTGTTGTCCTTACTTTACCAGCCAATTTATTTGACCAAACAATCTATAGTATAGTTGAGCAAGTAAAAGCTTTTTCAGGACTAAGGAACGATGTAACATCCATTGTCAGACTCTCAGTATTCAATATATGAATGGATAAGGCTTCTAAAATGCATATAAGCCCCTAAAAACCCTAAATCTTTAATAGCCACAATACTGCCTTTGTACCCTCCGGGATCTCCCAGATCCCTGGACTGTGCCAAGTCTTTCCATGCAGTTCCTATGGTTTCAAGTTAATTCTATCTCTATTACAACCATAATAAACTAGGTACATTTCTTAATCACCCTCCATGAGTACTACGCTTACTTTGGCAATAAAAATCCATATAAATGTGTTTAAATTTATATTCTAATCCATTCTTTTTCAACCTGTGACATTTGACTTAATCTGAGGGAATCATCTCACTCCACTGGTAATCAGTTTAAGGGTTCTTCCTGCTGACATCAAACAGGAGGTATGCTGATCCTGAAGCCTGGTACCCCCAGTCTGACAGACGCAGCCTTTGATCTAAATGCTCACCCTCATGCTACAGTAGGGCAGTAAGCATGAGCGCAAACACAACTCACAAGATGAAGACATCCACTTCCAAACGTATCTACCAGAAACAGTCAAAGTAAAGGAACAGTATTATATGATATGTATTAAGACTCCACTCTGTGATGTTGGCACTGTAATGGTGTGGGAAGCTTTTTGTTGGCAGGGTGCCGGTCCATTCTAATCACTACTAATAATGATTTTGAGTGATCATCTGGTGCCCTCCATTTTTATGATTGAAAATGCATTCTCAGATGATAGTTCTGAATCTCATATAAATGCATAACTGGAATCATGGCTGGTTTTTCAGGAGACCCTGGCATGTAACTAACATATTGTTAGTATATTTGCTATTGCTATCCTGGAAGACACCACTCCCATTCTGTAAAAAAACAACAAACACATTTTGCAATAAAGGTGATTGCTCTGAGTTCATGTTATTAACGATTAGAACAGTTTTTGATAATCCTACTGCAATCCCAAAAATGGGATCCAGACTGGGCAAATGGGCTCTGACAATAGCTAAGGAGTGCAAGGATATTTTCTGAGTGACACACTATACAAGGCCTCAGTTTTCCAATTATGTCCTTTATGTCAATAGGGCTCCAACATCTCACTGTGTGTTTATTTTATTATCTAATTGCATTAGCTTCATACAAGTCATCACTGACCCTCCTTAGGCAACAAACTCAGGAACCACACCCTCTGCTTGCTCTAACCGCTGAGCCAATCCGTCAGTGACAGGTTCTTAACCAGATCTCTGGTCACATTTAGCTGATAATTAGCAACATAGCAGCAACTGTAGCAGCAGCATGTCCATGTCCATACCCATGCCCAAGCCAAAGGCCACCTTCCCTCTGCCAGCCTATGAAATTGGCAAGATCGTATCAGTTGACTTCAGACAGCCAGAGCCTCAGCACCTCGACGCAGGATTTAGTCAGACTCCAGCAGGCAGGCTAGAGTATGAAGGTGCCTGTCGACCATTCACACTGACGCTTACACTTTAAGAGCATATATAGGCCTCATTTATTCACAAATCCCCTCCCCTCCTGGCAATGCAGCGAGAAGCTGTTAAATCTCTGTCAAATGACACCCAGAAGCTCCATCCTTCCTCAGGGTGGAAGGTACATTATGCAGCAAACTATGGAAATGTGTCTCTCGGTGGTGTGGACTTACCCAACAGCCAACGTAAAAGAGATGTGTATTATAAAACTGACTCATGCTCGAATGCACAAGTACACAAACGACAGGATAAGTGAGATTTAAATTTCATCAGCCAGGGCTTTATTTTGCCTTTCATTAGTTGGCAGAGATGTCATGCTTCAGAGATTATAGATCATGTAGCAAGGTTTCAGTTTCCTATCACAGAGACCAAATGCAGAGAGGATTTCAGGTTCAGATAAGAGAGTGGGGAGAGGCAGAAGAAGAAAACACAGAGGGGAAAAAAAAACCCAGCCAAAACACAAGCAAAAGAAGCAGAAGGAGAAGGAGAAGAAGAAGAGGAGGAGGAGAGAAAAAACCCACTGAAAATAAACAAAATAAACTTAATTTGCACAGCAGCAGAACATTCCTAACTGTATAAACTGATTAATTAGTTGTTATCCTTGTGCCGTGGTAGAAGGTAGCTCCTGGGTAAATCAATACATCAGCTAATGTATTGAGCTAATGTAAAGAACATCCTGCAGCAAAGCATATAATTTACAATCTAAATCATGGTAGTTGTGGAGAGATCTAGTTGTCTACTCCGCTACAACTTCAACAGCATCCATTTAGTGCTTGATGCTGTGCAAAAGTAGAAGAACTACTAACTCTAACTCACTAACTAGCCTGATGACAAGGCTGGGCCAAAAGGAGAATGAGGATGCATAGTCAGACTACAGCTGTAACTGGTAACATCTTAATAATCTGTTACTGTGTTACTTCACAGCCACATATTCAAACGTGAAAAGGTGATGAGAGGGAGTTGTAGTCCATAATACATTCAACCTAAATCTGAAAGCTTGCCTTGTATTTACTGTATATGTTCTCATGGACTCAAGGAAGCACAGTGTTACACAGTGTAGCACAATGTGTGAGAGACGCCTCACAGATCATTGATGCCTGAGAGAGGAAGCTAGCTATTACTAATCATTAAAATAAATATTCTGTCACTGTTTCCTCTGTTGAAACTCAGATTGCTTTAACAAATCATGGTTGAGAGGGAGAGACGTCTTCCCCACTGTGAGCAGCTAAACACGGCCGATGGAAAAAACCACAGCGGGATTTCAAAATCTCAGCAATTAAAGATAAAAATGTCAGTCTGAAAGCTGTAGCGGCAGGTTAAGGCTTTGAACTCAAAGTATATGCGAGATAATATTGTCTAAAATGTCCTCCACCGCCTCCATTCCCTCCATTCTCCCTTTTCTTAAAAAGGGAGTTTATTCTGTCTGACTGAATTTGCAATGTTCACAAAGCAGGAACGGTAGAACAGAGACTTCTAGTTTCTTCCTGTAAGCGACAAAATATTACAAGCTATACAAAGGAAATCATAAAAAACAGCTTGCATCTCCTCCATCATGTCCTTTTGCACTAGTCCTTTTTCAGTGCTTGTTTCACTGCCGTCAACACCTTTGAGTGTTCAGATGCGCATTCCTACCTGCAGCCATTAGCAATCATAATAATAACATTTTATTCATACAGCACAAAAGAGTTTACAATGTGATTTACAGTCCAATGTAATCAGAAAAAGCCCGCACACTGATGTACTATGTAAATAAATCATCTATTTTTGCATCCAATGAGCCTCAATAGTTTTTGTCAGTGTGCGGGCTTTTTCTGATTACATTGGACTGTTATGCTGGCCTCTCGCACCTGGCCCACTCCTTGGTAAGCCTCGAGTCAAGAGTGCAAACTTTTTGATAATATTGACAATGTGATTTACAGAAAGCAAGGGAAGGTTTCACACATTAAAAAAGGATTCTAGCTCATATAGTGTTCATAAATGTGCTGCACTTCTTTGAATTTAATGCATTTAAGTTAACCATGACCTGTGTTTACTGTATGCTGCTTGCAGAATTCCCTTTTGAGGTTCCTAGTACAAACAGGACTAATAGTTTGTGTTACTTGGTAATACCCTGTTTTTGGATGTTAAAAATGTTTATTAAATTTAAATCCACCTGGTCATACTGGCCAGTAGGCAGCAATATGAATGCTGTAATTGTTGGAATATAGACTAAAGCAAGTCTTGTCTGAAGTCCAAAACAACCTATCCATAGGCTTACTAACAAACCTGTCATAACCTGTATTACCTCTCTGAATGCCTACAGCTCACAATGAAGTCAGTTCACATGCTGTTAGAAGCCCATAGTCTACAGCCCACTTCCAGTCATGTTTCCAACAAAATAACTGCAATAAATCCATCACATGGTTTTATAGCGATGAATCTACTAACTTAGACCTACACAATACATTTACAATCCTCCAATCTAAGAGCACCTAATGGTATTTTTGCCAGTGCCCCACTCTCTTATGAGATTTCATACATTTTGCTCTGTCTCAATATGCCTTGCATCCACAAAAGAAACTGGCGAGACAATAATGCCCACATAGCATTTAAGATACAGATTTTTATTTTAGACAGATCAGATTGTTGCAGCATTGTTCCTCCTAAGACGAAGAGGATGCAGACAATGCAGATTCCTTGCTGGTTGTGGAACAGCGAACCAGCTTTTTAACCTCTTGCAGATAATCAAAGGGTCATGGCAATTCCCGGCTATTCCTGTCTACATGTGTTTTGTGGATGTGTGAGGTACTGTGGGAGTATGTAGTGCCAGGGTCGCTACTGCGAGCCATTTGGTCCCTAGAACTGTTTGCATTCTTGACATCAAGTCAAGCTCATTCAAGGTGGGCATCAGACTCTCCTGTTTGTGATATTCACGGACAGGATAGCAAGGCACAGCCAAGGTCTGGAAGTGTCCAGCTGGTGGCATCTCTGCTGTTTGAGGACAATGTGGTTATTCTGGCTTCATTGGACTAATCTCCAATGTGTACTGGAGCTTTTTGGAGCCGAGTGTGACGCGTTCAGGATGAGGATCAGCCCCTTCAAGTCTGATGCCATGGTTCTTTCCCAGAAAGGTGTCTTGTCCCATCAAGGTGAGGGGTGAGCAACGGCCCCAACTGGAGGAGTTCAGGTATCTCGTGGTCCGATTCACAAGTGAGGGTAAGAAGGATTGTGAGATAGACCGCCAGTTAGGTGCGTCAGCTACGGTAATGCAGGCATTGTATCAGACCACGGTGGTGAAGAGCGCTGAGCCACAAAGCAAAGCTCTCGACTTACTGGTTGATCTTCGTTCTGCCCCTCACCTATGGCCACACGCTCTAGGGAGCGACCAAAAGAATGAGATCACGAACACAAGCGGCCAATGTGAGGTTCCTCCGCAGGCTGGCTGGCCTCACTGTTTGTGATAGTGTGAGGACTTCAGCAATCCAGGAGGACTTCGGTGTCAAGCCGCTGCTCCTCCACATTGAGAGGAGTCAGTTGAGGTGGTTCGGGCACCTGGTGAGGATGCCCCCCCGGGAGCCTCCCTCTGGATATGTACCGGGTATGACCGACTGGGAGGAGACCCTGGGCAGACCCAGAACACGGTGGAAGGATTATATCTCCCAGCTGGCCTGGGAGTGCTTGGGATCCCCCAGGAAGAGCTGGAGGAAGCTGTTCAAATTTCTTTTAATAGTCCCAGACTCATTTCAAGTCCCAAAGGTGTTCTACCATTTTTATACCATTGTACACACCTACAGTATGCCTACTGTAGAACCTACACACATTGCTAATAGATTTTGACAGAAATTCAACTAAATTCAGTTTATCTGGCAAACTAAAATCTAGACAGCTGGACACTCCAATTAGCAAAAAAATCCCTAGCACAAAACCTGGTTGGCATACAGTTTGTGATAGTGGTGGGTGTGAGCCAGTACTTTAGATGAGTGTTACCTGAGTAGGTCTCCATGCAGCTGAACATAGAGTCCCTGTCCGTCCCTCTGGGCACACAGCTCCTCCACTGTGGTACTGGTGGAGCAGAGCACCAGCTGCAGGTCTGCCTGAGGGGTGGAGGAGGCCTGGGGGCCAGAGGCAGGCGGCTGGGGGTCTACTGTCCCCCCATACAGACACACACAGCCCCGCTGGGTATCCCCCTTGAGCCAGTCCCGCTCCCGTGATCCAAACCGGGTCTTTCGTGTCACACAGCCCCGACTCCCATTTCGCTTCATGTTACGCTGCAAACACAAAAACACAGACATTCTAACAAAGAGGCTAACATCAGATATACAGATCAGGTGCTCTGGGCTTAATTGAACAAAACCTCTGTGATGGGAGGTTCCCATTTGATAATCCTAATAACATACTTGCCCTCACCAAATGTGGTGATTTCGTGGGTTTTGGAGCTGTCTGATGTATGTTTTCCAATACCCGGAGGCCTATGGCAGTATTCAAGTCAACTCAAAATATAGGTATTGTAATATAAAATATTTCAGTGCTATCAAAGCAACAATGACATAAGACCAAACATGTCAAAAACACTTTAACTATCCCCAGGCCCCATCCACACTGAGTATAACTCCACCTGTTTATGTTAATCTCTTGATACAGGACTAAGTGGGTATGACAGCTACTGTAAACATGTCTTTTAAATGTATTTTGTTTTCTTTACGTTTGTGTTGTTTGTAAACCATGAGGCAAAACTGATTTGGATTTTGAGATATAGTGGGATTTGAAAGGTTATTATTCTCCATCTTCGAGTTCTGCCTTTAATGACTCTATGTGCTCATAATTGATACGTGAAAGGTGTCCCAGATTCGGCCTTGGTTTGTCTTCAGACTCTGGAGAGGTTAGGGACAAATACCTACATAGGACAAGAATGCCCAGCAATGTGGAACAGGAGACCATTACAGAGACAGGCGGACAGGCATAAGGTCATTATCCTCCCATGATGCCATCTTTTGGCCCAAGGTGATCTCGTACCAAGTACAGTTATAAGCCTCTTTGAGTTTGATGTTTTTCATGGACATGTTACGGCTAGCAGGGAAGTCCAATAACAATGTACTGAGGTAAATAGAGAGGTCCACATTGGCCAAGCAGGGGTGGACCAGATCAAGTCCTGAAATGCTCAAGTGTCTGGATGTCGTTGGGATTTCATCATTGACACGTCTCTTTTATATCATATGAATTTTGGGAAGAGTGCCTTTGGAGTGGCCTCTTTGAAGGGGACCAGAGGACATGTTCCAACTATTGAGGGCTCAGACTCAAGATTCAAGAGGAACAATGCAAATTTCGTCCTGGTTGTGGAACAGTGGACCAGCTTTTTACTCTCTCACAGATAATCAAGGGGTCATAGGAGTTTGCTAATCCTGTCTACGTGTGTTTTGTGGATTTGGAAAAAGTCAATGACCATGTTTCCTGCCAAAGCAGCTTCCAGTCCTCTTACACTTGGAGTAAGAGCTCTGTTAGCATTCTAGGAATTAAGTCAAGCTTGTTCAAGGTGGGCACTGGACTCCAACAAGTGTGTGCCTTGTCCCCACATCTATTAGAATATCAAGACACAGGATAATCAAAGCACAAGTCTGGAGAGTGTCCAGTTAGGTGACATTAGGGTGGCACATACGTTGTTTACAAATGATGTCTTTTTGGCCTAACTGGACTGTGATCACTGATATGCCTTTGAGTGGCTTACTGCTGAGTGATCAGGATGAGGGTTCGCACCGCCAAACGAGCCCAAGGTTTTGACTTGGAAAAAAGTGGCCTGTCACTTTTAGGTGGGGAGTGAGCAGCTGCCCCAACTGGTGGAGTTCAGGTATCTCTTGGGCCTTTCATTCATGAGTGAGGATAAAAGGGATTGTGAGATTGACCACCAGTTAGGTGCAGTGGCTGCAGTAACGTCGGTCTTATATTGAACTGTGGTGGTAGAGAGAGCTGAGCCACAAAGCAAAGCTCTTGATTTACTGATCAATCTTACACACACACACACACACACACACACAAAGATGCAACATGCAATCAAACATAATTGCACAGCACTTTCACCAAAACACGTTTTCCAGAATATGCACACACAACCCTGATTTACTTTGACAGCCAGTATAAGAATGACACAAGCTCAGGCAAATCAACTGACTGGCTGAACGCTTCTATTTGGAGGTGATCCAATGTCATACACACTCAGCCAATTATCAATATGAAAGACGATTTGTGAAAACAAAATATCTTTAAGTCCCTCAGTCCAGCCTAATTTCTGATACAAGTGTTAAACAGTTTTTTTCCCCCCAATACTTCTAGCAAAATTTTGCAATTTTTTGTTAAATCTATTAAACATAGGCCATATTATTTGTTTTTTTACAACACAAAATCTAATACATTTTCTGCAGTTATCCATGAATTTGAATTTGAATCTGAAATGAGTTCTCCATGACCCATATTTCCCATTCAAAATGTTGATGGTGTCAGGTGAATTCCATATCCATCAGCTTTTCACACACAATATTTAGCTCTATCTTAACTCCTAACCCTTTCCCTTGTATAGACTTGTGTCTGGTCAGGTCTGCCAAGGTTAAGACTGTGTTGTATGCAGTGTCTGTCTGCTCTGCATTAACACATTTTGGGTCAAGCAACAAGGCAGCAGCATGGACAGGCTGCCTGCTAGGTCATAACTAGTTCAAAGCAGCCTTTTCTTCCGCTGTCAGAAAGGATGGCATCGTGGCCATGCTGAAGTATTCCTCTGAAAAGCCTCATCACAGTAAATTCCCAGCTGGCTCAATTGCAGCTCATTACCTACCATTAAAAAGAAATCAAGACACAATACTTGATTTCACACATGAAATCCATTTTGTTTTAAATCTCTTGAGTCCATTCAAATCTAAAAAAAATGCATTAAATAAGTTCATCGCCTCTTTCAAATATTATGTTTATACTTCATCAATTACCAATGTAATATTACAACTTTTTCAAAATTGCATTCAGTGATTGAGTAGCCCAGTACTGGGCAGCTCTCGGGTGTGACTGGGTCTCTCTGTGTGAATGTGAAGCAGGGCAGAGCTGCATGTGTGTTCAGTCAACCCTAATCCTGCATGAATAAAAGGTAAACAAAGAATCTCAAATTGTTCTCTACCTCATAACTAAATAAAGTCGAACTAGCAGAAGTGCGTTGGAGAGATTTGTCATATAGTTTGGGGGATTGTTTGTCAATGAATGTTGGCTCACTCTTTCAGTGAGCCAACATGCAGCTTCCTTACCGTATACACTGCCAGATGATATGTAATAATGGTGAGAAACTGTTTGTTCTTGTTTCTTGTTTCTTGTTTTTCAGCAAATCAGCAAAGTCAGTCTTATTTTTGCATAGATAAATAGAGAGGGGAAGTGTTTGGCTGTAATTGACCCCTTCCACTGCCCAAGGTGCATTCTCTGATAGACTCTCAACCCAACCATTCATTTTCAGTCAGTGGTGCACCTTAACATCTATTCTGTGCTGATGTCAACAGGTACACAAAACTGCTACAAGCAGTAACCTTTGCCACTTAGCTGTTCACATTGATTGAGCTAGAGGTAATTTGTTTCACTGCCAACATCAGTTACAGATAGTCAGCACAAATATATTATGGGTTAATCTAATCTCAAAACATAATCATTACCCTATAGCACCTGGTGATGCCATGTACTCATGAGTAATCAGGAATGATGACCTATTTTATTCTGAGATGGTAATATAATCCTGTAATGTCTATACATTCATGAAATGACACATTCTAGACTGCGTGTGTGTGTGCGTGTGTGCGTGCGTGAGTGTGTGTGTGTTGGTGCCCTATGGCCCTGTGAGCAGCTATCTCAGGGAGTGTATGTCATTACACATCATGTGTCTAGCCCTAAAATGTCATCTAGACAAACAGCAGCAGGCCTACATTTGAAACGCTGGAGCAGCCCAGTGTTTTGGCCTGGCTGTAGTTGGCTCTGGTAAATTTTTCACAGAATGACAATCACCCAGAGATCAATCATCAACCAGAGAACATCACTCTCCAGGCATCACGCGTTACACAATATTACAAGACTGCGGTTTAATTCTCATGCACTTTGCCCTGTTTGAATCACCGACTGCGATATAAGAAAAAAAAAAAACCTTGAAATGTTGACCTGCCTTTAGCACGCGTATCCCCGTTGCAGCCCGGGCTCCTGGACCATTGCGGTTGCCGCGATCTGCAGTCTGGTTCAACCCCGCTTGGTGGACCACCGTGTCCGGCTGCGTGTCTATGCAAGCCCCGTTATGTTCGACATCACCTCCTGTTTTGAAGCCCGCTTGGGTGTTAGTCACCACGACCGCTACATTATCCTCGTCCTCCATCGCCATGTATGTTGCCTATTTGTAGCGATAGAAACCAAGAAGCGGCGTCCTGATACACGACTGGCAAATTCCCACGGAGAGGGAGAAAATCATCCTGTTTCGGTGCAGCGACGCCATAACGAGACTGAATCTGACTGCTGTCAGATAGGCCTACTGGAGAGCTGATCAATAAACATTAAAGGGGCGGACTCAGGATACTTATTATTCATCGGCCACTGCCCACTTCAGACGGGACGGGCGTATTAAACTAATCACGAGGCAATTCTTTTACTTTTTGCATACAATTCTTGACGAAGAATCACGATAATATTTTTACAGGGACCTTTGTGATTTATGTTTTTTTGTTTTTTTGTGGGGTTTTTTAATCTCCCATGGTATCACTATAACGTTCCTGTAATATTCCTATAGGGACTTTAGAGTTTTGCTGTGATATTTGATAGATATATATCCTTCTAAATTTTGTTATAGGATGACTATATTTAGTTTCTTTAGGGAATCTACAATAAACTAGTCAGTGACGTATTTTTCAGTTTTGGCTTATGGCATAATGACTAAGGCTAAAATGCAAACTGTCACCTTCTCATAAGCAGCCCCTCCCTCCCCCTCCTCCACACACACGCGCGCGCACAATAATTCACACATTTGGTTAGTTTAGAGTCATCTGTAAATATGAGTGCCATTTAGTAACAAACTCTTAATGTGCAATGACTTGTATGAGTCTCCGTACCGCTCAAGCTCAATCAGCCTCTTCGCGTGTTGATGTGTTTCTGTGAGAATTCAGCTTTGGACTACTTTTGGCTCTAATTGACTCAGACAGCGGGGAATAAATGGCTGACTAAACGGGTACACAGGTAGCCTCAACAGGAGTCCAAGGTGGAATACCAGCCCAAATCATGTTTGACAACTCATGGTTGTTTCTCCATGTTAATTTTCCTATTACTCTCTATAGGAGAAACGAATACTGAAGACATCCAAGAGGAACTAGAAGCTCAGTACCAGGAGCATGATGGATTTTCTTATTTATTTGAGCTCCTGTACATCCCAATAGGCACAGCATGCCCACTAATACAGAATTAGGCTACTATAGAGGTTTGATTGGCACTGGGGGCCTTTCATGCTCAAAATGTATGCACTCATGAAACTGGATGTATTGGAGGAAAGCACTCATATGGCATGTGTTATGTCATTTATTATTATAATAAAGTGAATCCATATGGCACAAATGAGCTGCTAACACTGAGCAGATCTTAACACCCCACCCCACCCAAAGCAAGCAAACAAATTACCATAGTTCTACTAGATTTTTATTTGACTTTTTTATTATTCTCTTGATCATTTTCTCCAACCCAAAGACAAGAATACACAGCATAAATTGAAAATATCCCATTTAATGGTTTACAGCCTCTCATCTTTAATCATCATTTCATATTTTCAGTCCAACATTCACACTCACCTTGAAGACATGGGACTCTGATTCAGTTCAACATGTCAAGCTTGACTGGAAAAAGTCAACCTCATACCTCCACCCTCCCCCAACAAATCAGATATCAGGCTATCATATTGTTTTACAGTCAGGATAGACCTGGGGGTTACATACAGATTTTATTTCCAAGGTACAATGGATGCATTTTTTTGATTCAACAGGGAAAGTGAAGATGGTGGCAATTCAGATGCTCTTCCAAGCCCTTTACACACTGAATTCACCTGACCAAATACAGAATTAAAAACAAAACAGAAACAAAACAAAAAAACTAAATTATCCAATTAATTCAAATGACTGATGTGCATCTTTATCACCGCCTTAAAAAAAAACAAAAACAGTATTTTGTGCACCAAACAATTTCCAATTGTACATGTTAGTACTGACCCATCAAGGTGGTGTGACGGATTTGTAATTTGAACTTTTCTTGCATTTCAAAAAGAGGATTCGGTCAAGAGTAGAAATGACATTATTTACATTGGTTCTCACATGCAGCTCAGAAGCTGAAAGTTGAAATTGCAGCCAAAAATCATGTCCTACCGAGTAAAAGTAAGACATATCACACGCTTACCATCCCACTCTCGCAAGCATCTATACACACACGCGCTCTCACACACACACACACACACACACAAATATCACTTCAAAAGCTGATCACACCGCTGATGGGTAACTGTTTCCATTTCTTTTCTTCTTTTTAAGTTACAGTGTCCAAACCACTTATGTTGGGTTCATTTTCATTTGTACATTTAAAACTGTATGGGTTACTGTATTATTAAAAGAACTGATCAAATGTGATTAACAAGGGTACATACTGGTGGAATAAGACAGTACAAACAACACCAACAAAAACATTCAAGACAAGGTGTGTGAAACTTCCTTTCCCATCCTGTCAGCCTTCCATTTTGAACAGCTCCCCCTTGTGGATATTAGCTTGTAGCACAGGAAACATGCAGGTTCATCCAGGTTTTATTTCAAGGACAGGTAAAGCAGCACTGCAACAACTAAAATTCAAAAAACGGTCCTCTCAAAAACAAATTTAGACCTATCCACGTCTTCCTCACACATATCCCGTGTGACTGCCATGTGAGATTTAATTTAAAAAAAAAAGGAGAATATGTTAACGAGGCTTCTGATCGGTTTGACAGCGTGATGATGATGATGTCTCTGTCAATTAAAGCCCATTGAGTCCCACATGAGACTCAGTGGGCTTTCACATGAGAGCAGCATACAGAGAAGACCACCGGAACCAAACGATGAGAAAGCTGAAAGGTGTGTTGCATATAGGCAACATGCACTATGGCAATGGATAGCATGAGCAATAAGGGGGAGCAGGTAATGAAAAGAAGCCAGAAGAGTGCCTTGTATTGGTCAAACCCAAGAAAGGACACGACTGCTCCGTTTATCGTATTGGGAATCGCATAACACTCTGATACCATTCTATTCCAACTTAAACCTACTGAGCATTGTGGAAAAAAGAAGAATCACAAGGTTAAAAACTCCCTCAGTGTACTCAGGCACTGGCAGTGGCCTTGTCCTGATGAGATCCAATACATTTTGAAAAGGTGTGACGCCTTTAGGAAGGTGCTGCATGACAGACAAAAAGGTGATCAGGCAACCATGAGTGCAAACACACATGTACACACGATGACCTGCAGATACAGGCCTGAAAGAGGCCAATGAGAAGGATTCACTCCTAAAACACAGTATGTACTGCAGGTAGGGGCATCTATCCATGAATCAATTTGTAGGTTGGATAGCATTAATTAGATCTAATTAGTCGAGAGTGCAGAGCGATAAACTGCACATAATGTAAGGCCAGAGGGAAGCGTTACATCTTGGCAAGAAGCCCGCTCCTCTTTAAGGAGAACATGGACACATGATGAGGCCTTTCTGAAGGGCAGGGGAGCGGACGAGGTGCCACTTCTGCCACCGCGCAGCACTGTGCTCAGGTTTCTCAGTAGTACAGTACATCATTCAGACAACATCGGTTCAGACAAACTCAAACCTTAATTCAACATCCAGAAAAACCCAATAAGTAGCCTACCAACTATCGGTAAAAGAAGTAAAAGATGACACATCCGATCATGAAGAGCATGAAGAGAATAGTAAATCAAATGCAGCTCATTTGCATCCTTTCAAGATTCTTTTTTTTTTTTTTACATATATGTATACAATTATAATCCCTAGCTAATCTTCGTAAGTCTTCACGTGGGTTTTTATTTAATTTGATCAGCTTTTGTTTGTTTTACAATTATATACAATGTACAGGCAGCAGATCATATATCTTTTACAATGAATGAGTGATGATACAGGGAAGTCTTTTTGTAGACTATGATGTTGACTAGATCTATTCAGACAATATACATTGTGAATAATTGGAATTTTTAGAAAATGGTATCTAAAAAAAGGATGAAAGATAGTACAAGAGACAAAATTGTAAAAGCCCTCAATATGTACAGAAAAAAGCCAATATAGCATTTGTCAACAACAGAAAAAGTTAAACTTAACGAAATAATTTTCTCCATATACACATACCATAGCTCAAAAATATTTTCAAAGCTAATAGTCTCTCTGATTTGGTCACAAAAGTTAGATAGTGAAGCATAGTGAATATAAGTATACAGCCTGATTGAACATCTGAAGATCTGAACACACAGCATCGTAGAGCTGCTAAGCTTGTTAAGTAATGAGATGTAGAAACTACGGTTTGTGTCTTTCATACAGATGCTCCCCTTGATTGCAATTCATGACTAAACAAAGCTGTTAATTTACTGTGCCGTTGAAAGTTAACAGAAAGAGAAAACATTGTGAGGTATTAAGGTTACTGTCCCCGACAGCTTGGTCGGAATTCTGATTTGGAGAAGACGAGAGCCAAGAAATTGTTACCAACAGTCACAGAGCAACCCATCCCAGTACCTCACCAAGCCATCCCAACTCAACAGTTAGATGTTTCTTTCAAAAAACAAACATTCTTAAAATGACATTTCACTTCAGTAGAACATTTATACTTTTTTTTTTAAACACAATTTAGACCTTGATACCAGTTCATGAACAGGTTACATCTGACATTAGCTGCCCTGATAATCTTTAGTCAGCACTTTTTGAGCGTTATTTCTGACTCATTGATAACTCCAAAGAGGCATTTTTTCATGAAAGGTTCGCCACAGAATATAGAAAAACAAAAAAACAAAACCAGGATACATTTCTGTAGTTTGTGTTTTTGTCAAAAAGAAGAACAGGTGAGTGACATTGCTATGGACATCCAGGGAAGTCAATATTGGCGGTCGACTGGTTATTAAATGATAACATGATTTATATACTAAAAAGTAAAAATTTTCAAATGAAGTGATATATCGTTTCAAATCCATCTGGACCATCCCCCTTAGATTTTATTTCCCCAGGATATCAACCCTAAAACGCAATCAACACACAATCAGACTCTTACACACACAGCTCATACAGAACTGAATAGTTTAGGGGCTTTTATCTAGCTAAGTCAGAAAGGCACATCACTTTGATATCAGGCATAAATAATTAAGTCAAATAACTGCAGAAAAAACATACTATCACAAAAATAGTGCCAACAAGACCGTCTCCATTAAAGAAGAGAGCCATAAAGGAGAAGACTCAAGAAAAAAAAAAAAGCATTCAGTGCATGTAACTACATTCATAACAAACTTCATTTACATGTATGTGCATGGTGACTAAGTTCAACCAGGTTAAATAAAACTGAATTTCGTCTAAATTGCAAGCTAGGCTGTGTGGACACAGATGCAGGAAAACTTCAACACAGATCTCCAAGCACGAATGCAATCAATTAGTCTATCGATAGATTTCCCTATGAAACTACAAATATATTTCAGGCCTGGATTATAACCCTCAATTTGAATCAATATCCTCACACTATGCCAAGCAATTAACCACTGAATTTGTTGAACAGATATAAAACAGATGCTACACATAGGATAATTTTAGGAGAGCTGTGTGGGAAAATTTGAGCACATCCTCTGAAAGTTAGCCACAGATGATCGAACTAGGCAACATGGATCTGTTTATTTTCCTATCGTGATGACAAAACAAAATGGAGACTGCTTCCTATAGAAGCACAGGATACTGCGACCTACTGCTAGAACCAGGAGAGCTCCTCCCAGCTTCAGTCAAGTATGAATGTGATCCTAACAATGCTCAAACATGCTTCAGAGCAAACTGATGCAATTCAAAATGAATACAACTGTCTGACAAGTTAAATCACTCACAAGATGGAGGGTCGAAAAAGGTTTATCCCCGAAGTCCATGACTGCACTAGATCTTTCAAAGCTTTTTTTCTGCTGCCATCATAGGATTAAAGGCTTGGGCCTTTGGATGATAAATCTGAATACAAAGCCAATCATATATGTTATTAGAGCAAAGTACTGAAATATGCATAAATAATTGCCGTTTGGATTGAATTGTTGGCTACACAAGCTGATTTTAAAAGTATCCACCTTAAATTATTGATAGATTAAAATATGAATCAAAAGAAAACTATGGATTACCCAAGTGCTCATACAGTGGCCAACAGTTCTTCTCTACAGTGACTTAAGAGAGGTGGGGCGTACCACAGTGGATGCATGGTGTGCACATGTGCTTTTGTGGGTGGTGGTAGTGTTGGAGGGGGAGGAAGGAGGGGGTGAAAATAGTACTACAAAGCAAAGAAATCACAGATCAGAAATTTAAAAAAAAGAAGAAAAAAAAGAAGGTTAGTTGATGGATATGTTTTCAAATTTTTTCTGGTGATGTCAATAGGGTCTTCATATCATCTGTTTTTTTTTTCTCCTGTGTTAGATGCTCTGCTGCTTCCCATGCAACTCAAGGGCAGCGGTCTGCAGTGATGTCACAGGGGGATCCGTTGGAAGAAAGGAGGGAGGTGAAAGGAGAATCTTTTTCATAGTTCCCTTGGCAGGGCTTTTAAGAGCGACGGCGGCAGCCCGTCACTGCCAGGACTGAGGGGGGAAGTTATTAACCTCAGCCAGGTCTTGCACAGGTGAGCCTTTGTGGGTGTACGTCAGCTTGATCCTCATTCGTAGCTGTTGCTGAAATATCGTGAGGATGATCAGGTTTATAACAAAGAAAATTCCCCACAAATCACTCCTGTCAGCTCAAGACAAGCTGTGTGCTCTACAAGGTAAATTGCTGTGAAAAATAAATAGACAAGCAGAGTCAATTTGTCAAGCAAAAGCTTACCTTCTGTGGGTTGAGGACTCTGATGACCTGTGTGACGGTTCCCTGGTTGAGTGCTGGGACAACATTACTGCTAGGGGAGAGGAGCTGCAGCTGGAATGTCTGACAGATAGAGAGAGAGAGGACATTACATTCAATGAAAATTTAATGGTACCCATGGGGAAATTGGGTCATTGCAGCAGCAAAGAATAGGATGTAAATAATAGAACTACTAGATAGTACTGATATAATATAATTCATATTTACAAAGAACAAACACATTTAATAAAAAGATAAAAGCATCTTCCTCATGATAATACAGAACTCCTATTGGCTTCAAAGAGTCATCGCCAAGTTCACTATCAGAATAAACTTTATTTGTATAGCCTTTAACACAGCTTTTCAAAAACAATGTTTATAAAACGCTCTACAGGCATAACAACAGAACAGTCAAGTAAAAATAAAACCAAGACATTACTCTTCTATCACTATTGCATCAGTAATAGTAGATTTACATCAAGCAGATGTTAGCAGATGCTTGCAGTTACAGATCCACAATTTAAAGCATGTATGCAGGGTGGGCAAAATATGCATCACTGGCACTCTATTAGATTTACAGAGCAGGTGTGCAAGTGTGCACTGGTAGCGGTTCACATAATCAGACATACAGATGGAAGATATTCAAATTATACAGGCAACTCGATATTCATTTAATTTATAAAATCTGCCAACTAGCATTGAACACCATTCTGCTCTTGGATGTTTAAAAAATGAATGCCAGATTGTGCCTGCTTACCTTTGGTACTGCAGCCTGAAAAACAAAGTCTGTCATATCTGCCTCAGTGGTGTTGGAGGCATGGATGGTGATGACTGCTATGTTTGGATTGGGGTTGGCTCTCTCAAATGTGAACTCTATTTTCAGACCATTCTTGTTGTATGCCGTCATAGGAGGGATACCTATACACAGATTTCAGAGGGGGAGAACAACACATTATTTAGAGATACAATGAAACACTTCCCAAGCCTCCACCACATTTCATAAGGTAATCCAACAAAACACAACATAACGACCACTAAAGCGCAAAAAATACATGGTCATGGAGTGGATGGTCAAGGGAATTGCAGAGCAAATGAAAGAGGCTGTGGAGCGCCACAAAGATTGGGGCTCGACTCTCACCTGCAGCTGCAATGTCATTAAACAGGGGCTGTGAGGAGAGACCATCCAGGAGGAAAGAGGGCTGGGAAGTGGGCACAGAGGGAGCAGGAGCAGGGGCTGGACCACCTGGGGCAGGGAGAACGACACAGCGGGGTTCAACAGGACAAAGAAACACCCATATAAAACAATTGCCAACTGCCATTATGATTTCTGTTAAGACAGACAAGTTGGTTTGTGATTTGTGACCAACTCGGGCTGAACAAAGAGCAACTGTGTGTATTCAAAAGAAAAGCAAAAGGAGTTGAAGTTGAAGAGTCAAGATAATAGTTTTGTCAGCAGTAACATAATGGTAAATAAAAATATGGGTAAACTATCACCTGTCAGTGATAATCATCATAAGGCAAACAACCACCAACAAAAATCTACGATATTTTCAGAAAATCCTTAATTTTTTTCTAAAAAAAAAATACAATAAAAAATATCTATGCATTTTTGTTTTTTCTTAAAAACACCCTATCTTCAGACAATTTACATTAGTGTAATGCTATTTATTATCATCAAGTACAATATGAATTTATGTCATTAAAAAACGATTCTGCAAATAAAAAGGTAGTTAAAAATAGTTACCCTCCACTACATCCCTGATCGTCAGTAATAGAGAAAATGAGTTCAGAAAGAGGTTACCTGTGAAGAGGGGAAAGATTCAGGGAGAGAGAGAGAGAGAGAGGTAAAAACAGAGCCTCCTACCAGTTAGTGAGAGGTCCCCCAGCAGATCGAGCAGCTCTCCTCCAGCTGAGGCAGGCTTGGTGGGCAGCGTGGTCTGGATCACTGGCACCACGTCATTACCACCCAGCAGGTCTAACAAATCATTAGCCTGGAGGACAAAGACAAAACATGTCAAAACACACACAATATCTGTATGTACCACTTTAAAATAATAAAGCCACAAAAATCCAAGAATTCTTCATCATCAATAACATTTTATTCAGCTGCTTTAAGTCAAATTTTATGGTTATACGTGGGAACACTCTGAAACCTGAGCTTCAGCACACCTGCAATTTCTTGCCAGCAGGGGTCCTAATTTGGCAAGTATATGGAATGCATTTTCACCATAAAAATATGAATTAGATCTTATGGAAAAAAAAAATCTATTGTTAACTGCTCATCTGGTTACTCATCTGGCTCAAGGATTGTATGATTGTATGTGCATTTATTTCCTCATAAGGAAGTGTGTAGAATTGCCCTCACCTGGTTGGCTGGCTGGGTGACAGGGGGTGGATGTTTTGTGTCCAGAACAGAGGGCTCTGTCTCCCCATTTGTCTGTACAATCTCTGTGGGGCCATTAGTGGCGGTTTTCTCCATAATGGGCATGCGTTCTAGGAGAGCGGGCCTACACAGGAGAAAATGCAAGGAGTAAAGAGAGAGACAGACAAAGAAGGATCAAACTGATGTATTAGAGTAGCTCCCCTTTCCTTTACAATCTACTTTAATTTCGCAAGAATTAAAGAATTCATGTCCAAGCAGGACCTTAAAAAACTTGTTCATGCATTTATTTTTAATAGGCTTGACTACTGTAACAGTGTTTTTACAGGTCTCTCTAAAAAAAGATTAGACAACTGCAGCTCATCCAGAATGCTGCTGCCAGGGTTCTAACCAGGACTAAGAAAATGGACCACATCACTCCAGTGCTGAGGTCACTGCATTGGCTTCCTGTGTGCCAAAGACTTGAGTTTAACATTCTGTTGCATGTTTATAAAACACTTATCGGTTTAGGACCAAAATACATTTCTTTTTTTTTTTTAAGATTTATTTTTGGCATTTTATACTTTATTAGACAGTTACAGTGAGAGAGAGACAGGAAGGTATGGGAGAGAGAGTGAGGGGAGGACATGCAGCAAAGGACGCTGCAGGAAGGACTGAGCCTTATGGTACGCGCCCTACTCGGTGAGCCACCAGGGCTCCCCCCAAAATACATTTCTGATCTCCTTCAATGTCTTCAGGTGCTGGTCTGCTTACTGTTCCCAGGATCAGAACAAAGCATGGAGAAGCAGCTTTTAGTTTTTATGCTCCTCATGCCTGGAACAAACTTCCAGAACATCTGCGGTCTGCCTCCACTTTACAATCTCTTATATCAGGGCTTAAAATGTTTCTGTTCGCCAGGGCTTTTTAAGAAATCTAGAGCACACTCATCTGCACTGTTATATTTATTTATCTATTTATATCTTTTTTATTTTTCTTTTAAATGTGATTTTAATGCACTTTTCACTTTTCTAATACTCTTGCACTGTCTTTTCTTTTACCTTTCGATTTCACTTGATTTGAACTGCACTAGTTTACTTTTTAAGTCTTTTATCTTGTGGATCTCTTTTGCACTTTTAATTGTACATTTTTTACTACTCTGTAAAGCACTTTGAATTGCCTCAGTGTATGAAATGTGCTATACAAATAAAGCTGCCTTGCCTTGCCTGCCTTGCCTTACGTATTGATACAATGTGGCTGTGATGGCTGTGATAGGAATCTCTTTCACCTCATGTGGTCATATTTCTTGAAAAGCGCGTTGTACTCCACAGCTCTCTGCTGCAGCTCCACATCGATGCTACTGCCATATATCGAAACCACCTTCTTGATTCGGCTACAAAAGAGTTTAAATGTTACAGGTTAGCTGAGGGAAAATGTTTAATGGGTTATGCCAACTGAAATGTTTCACTTTGGTGCACACTGATAAAATTCTAAAGAATAAGATAGGTGTAAAAACCCATTACTTACTTAACACTGCTGAAGCGAGTAGACAGCTTCATGATGGCAGTAAGGGCATAGCCCCGGGTAACAGGCGTGGACAGATTGGACACCAGGAGGCCTTCCAGCACATCCAGGACTTCATCCTCAGTCACCTTTAGCAACAGAGGAAAACAAAAACACATCAACCTCTGATGACCTGGTGTTTCTTACAGGTTTCTTGATGTGCTGTTAGTCCTGGGCAGGCGAGGGATGCAAAGTCTGAACAAGAGTCCTTAATGTTATTATTATCTGTTGGTAGTGGGCCTGTCTGATATTTTGGTAGGCTACAACAATAAGTAAATGTATGTGAATCACTGGTGTGTGTGTGTGTGTATGTGTGTTTTTGTGGTGCTTGGCTGGGATTCCTCCAGCTGTACCTGGATGGGCTCCTCCTCCTCACACTGTCCAGATACCAGCAAGTCTCCATACTCTCCTATGCACCAGGACGACACCTGTACTAGAGGTTGCTACAGAACACAGAGAAACACAAGTCCACCTCTGATGTATTCTTCAGCTAGATAGAAACACAAACAATGTATGGCATAATCAAATCTATGACTGCATATGCTTCCAAGATGGAGATATCTGAACCAAATCAGAACTGCTCTGACCTGTGAGATGTCATCCAGCAGGGCTTTGTAAAGTCTCTGTACTGTGTAGGCATGCATCTCCACGCTGTTGGTAATGAGCTGGATGAGGTTGGGAACAGAATCGTCTCGCACGTAGCTCCCTGCCTGTAAGGATGAGTAGAAATTTCAGTGAGACAGCGCAGAGGAAGATTTATCCCTAAATATTTATGAGCAGGTTTGCAGTAAAACTAATGCAGAGTCGGCTGAGGAAGGTTGTTGCCAGAGTTGATGAGATCATCACTCGTGGCACTCAAGCTAATACCTCTGCTATTATTATGAGCACTGGGAACCAAAGCCAACCAACAATCAAAGAAATTAAAGACACTGGAGTGCCGTCGTAGCAGGATACATACTGTCGTCAGGACTCTCATAATGGTGTCTATATGCCATCTTTTCGAAGGGGCGTACCTGTAATATGGAGGACACATTGATTAGTCACTGTATAAAACTGAAGAAGAAACTTGAAAAAGTAATGTTATCTAAACTCTATATTGTCAGGGGACAAGTGTAAGGTAAATGCTGTCAGAAAATAAATGATATCAACACAGTCTGTCAGACGATGGATCACTCATTTTATCATCATACAGCATTTCAATATGTTAGCTATCAAGAAGTAACAGAAACAAACCTTTACCTGGATGTAATGTCAGAGTATGTTGTACACTGTATTCTACAAAATAGGTCTCCGTTATGTCTTCACAGACATAACGGACATTCAGTCTGTGTACATGTATCTTAATTAATTCATGAATGTTTAAACAGCGACTGTTGCTTCTAACAAGTTCCATCAATCTTCACATTTCCCCTCAGAATACTAAGAAGAGAAAACGGAAAGTTGAAAACCTCTTTCACAACGACCTTGCATACAACAAAGTCGCACTGAATGCGTTATCAGTTACCAGTACAATGCAGCTCAGCACAGCTTTAATGTGTAGTGCACGCAGTGTAAAAGTGTCGTACTTCTCTGCAGCTAGGAAGACTCCTGATGCACAGTCTGCTTTGAATTCCGGGTCACAGGAGTCCAGGAAGTAGAGCAGTTCCTTCATCATGCCTCTAATGTTGTTGCCATTCACCAGGGCGAAGCTCAGCTCCATTGCACGCCTACGCAGCAATGAAAAGGAGACAAGGGTCAGAAACAAAAAGGCTGACTAGAGAGAAGGGAAAAATACAGTATTAATGTAGCGCAGTCTCTGTGCAAGGGAACTCTGGGTCATCGTCTGTGGCTCACCTCTTGATGGACACATCCAGGTCTTTTAAACAATCCACAATGGTGCTCCGATGCCTCTGCACTGCATTGTGGTCTGTCTGTACCGTCTTTAGTAGAGATGTCAATGCCACGTATCTGCAATGGCGAGTTTACAAAATGAAAGTCATGAAATAAGAATTAAGGTTTTATCTTCTAGGCTCTGAGGTGATTCAGAAGTGTGCGAGGTCAAATAAGTGAATAACTTACCTTATATTTTTGTCATTGTTAAGAAGGAAGCGACCTAGTATGTTAATGGCCAACACCTATAAGAGAAAGGCATTTACAAAAAGCAGGAAAAATAAAAACATAACAAAAAGTTTTCCTAAAAATGAAATGAGCTCACCCTCAGTCCGCTCTCTGATTTGATGTCCATTATGGTCAGTACGGTCTCGTACAAGATTGCATTGCCTACATTTTTACTCGTCTCTGTGTTGGTTGCAACCTACAAGTATAAACACATCTGTCAGAATAACAGTCAATCTGAGAGGCTTTGGGCGAAAGAAACTTCAACGTTTAATTCTAACCTGTGCAAGAATGTCATTCATTGCTTCACTCGAGTCGTCATCACTCCTGCCTAAAATTCGCAGTAGTCTCAATATCCGCACCTGGAAAAAAATGTCAAGAAGTGTCAGTCTACATGACAAATGTAATGTAATGTGATACTTTATTGATCCCCACAGGGGATTTCTCATTTCTTTTGCCCTCCTCCCTGCTTGCTGACTCAGAAATGTAATCCTGGGTCCTCTAGTTGAATTGCGATCTCTCTAACCACTTGGCCACCTTGTTGCAGAAATCATTTACAGTAGAGGGCACTTACACTCAAGTGACAGGAAGATTTACCTGCAGGAAGGGGTCGCTTATGCCTGACACGTCATGCTCAGGAGAGTATCCAGACATGATTAGGTTCTTCAGGATTCTCACCAACTGTGGAACCAGCTACAAAAAGACCAACAACAGGAGAGAAAAGGAGAGAGGTGTCAAAACACTTTATCTGGATCTCACAAATTTCCTGTTTTTTTTTTTCAACATTTACTTAACATTATCCTTTATTTTACCTTTCAGGCAAGTCATTAGTTACATTGACAGCCAGGCAAATTTATCTCAAGGGTAAGGGGATGGGGATTAAGAATTTGTTATTGTGGGCTACAATTGGTAAAATTTGTAGAATAGATGGTTAAATTGTAAAATTATTTTTTGAGATTATGTAATGAAAACCTTGATTGTATGACAACATTCGGTTAGAACATTTGGCTTTGATAAAAAAAATTATGTGTTTATAATAACAGTACCTCTGTAATTATTTAGAGAACCAGGACTGTACAAGAGTTTGGTGAACTTGGTTACGTACCATGGATGTAATATTTAGACCAGAGCTTCATTTATTGCCAACAAAAAATGAATACAACTGCCATGCTTTTTTAATCAAGATGTGCGATTTCTTCTCTACTATACTACAAGGATCTCTAAATGCCTTCCTAAAACAGGTTATCAAAATGTAACCTTAAAAAAAGAAAAAGAAAAATGTAAACCTTTCCACCCCTAAGTCTTAACATGACATCCTAGTGCTAGGTTTGCCAAACTCTTGTGAATCTTTCAACTCTTGTTCAGGACATAAATCCACAAATATGTATAAACATATGACAGTAATTGACATAGCGCATGGGCTATCCTCTGACAGTGACAGATACAGTATAAATTATCTGTGCCTGGTGACAACACCTGGGGTGATCAATTGAAAACACACCCACCCACAGTGCTTTCAATAAACGGTGATCAAATGAGTTGCACATTAGGCTAATAATGCCACTTTGACAATAGTGAGAAATGTATCTGACAAATGAACCAAAACATTTTTAATCATATTAAAAGAACACTGACATAGTAATGATCACTGTACAAGTCAAAGAAATTAAACGTAAAAAAAAAAAAAGAAACACAAGAAATGACATTACTCAACACAAAATTTGATTACATCTAAGGTGACTGTGTGGATTAATTACTATTTACAGCATGCACCAGCTATGGAATCAGAATGCACTCTTACCTTCTCATTCTAACACAATGCAGGAATTGTAACAAAGACAAATGACAGAAAAAATATGAGGTAGATGTTAGGGAGGGGAAACTGGAAATCATTCACTTTCAGAGAGCTCAAAATAATGTTTCGATCGTGAGCATGAGGGGTGGGGCTTCTGGCACAGTTTTGTTACAGCTAGGGAAGGAGAGGTACAGTAGAAGTTGAAATACAGGGAAAAAAGACAGCGGAAGCAGATAAAGACTGAGACATAGTTTGAATGTAGAGCAAACCTGTAGAGCAATCCAAGCCTCAAAAAGTAAAACATGTTTATCTAGCCTAGGAAACGTGTACGCAAAGGGAGAATGAAATGTGACGTGAGTTTAAGACAAATGCATAAGTAATTCCTTAGATCCTTTCAGTAAGTAGTATCATCTATATCCGTACCTTTCTGAAGTGGGACAGCATGTCAGGACTTCTTTCACACATCTCAGTGAGGAGGACAACCGATGTGTGGAGAACACCTGGGGAGAGAGATAGGGTAAAGGGTAAGTGATATGAATTAATAAATTTACAAGACTTGCTCTAGTTTCCTTTCCGTGTCACCACATCTAAAATGACAAAAATGTTTATAAAGAAAGCCTTGTTGGAAGTCTTCTTTCACAACAGCTCTGTACACACAGACTGACAGACAAGTGTCTGTCAAGTGCAATCTTGCTATTTAAATGTGACTTTCTTTAAAAGACATTTAACAATACACAGGATTTTATTTTACAATCCTTTGTGCTATAATCCAGGGTGAGCATTTATGCTGAAGCCCAAATTAGATGTCAAAAGAATGATGTACTAGCATACAAATGGTTACCGCAGAGGACATCAGGCAATGCCATCATAAATCATAAGTGTTGGTATGTCACTGGGGTTATCATGTGGGAACCTCCCATCACAGTGTTTTCACTGAATTTGGCCCACAACACCTCAACAGTGCATTCCAGTGTCCTGGAACAGCCGCTCTAAGCAGACTCAACACTGCTGTACCACTGCTACCTGTCCTCTCCATGCCCAATACATCTGCTTTACCAGAAATAGAGAAGTGCCAGAGAGAAGTGTGTGTATGACAGAGGGTGAAGGGTCGGGGTGAGGGCTGGGTTGGGTTGGGTTGAATGATACGGACTCTGGTTAGGGTAAGGTGTAAAAGGTAGGGTAGGGATGTAGACCATGGTTAGGGCATGGAGAGGTAATCAGATTATGCTGACAAACCACTAAAGCAACATACAAATAATACAAATACAAAAATCTACCAGCAAACATACTAATAACAAACAGCGGAACACAACAACATACCAACAATCTAGCGAAACCGATATGCTACCTCGTAGGGCTGGGCGATATGGTTGAAATCAATATCACGATAATCATAAGGATTTTTCTCGATATCAATATATATCACGATATGGTTCATGTATGCAAAATCACATTAAATATTAATACTAAATTAATGTTCATCTCATTGAACCAAATGGTAATGTTAGGTGTGATGGCAAACAAAACAGAAAAATTCAAGTAATATTCCTACCATACCTCATTTTATGAGTTTTTAAGTAAAATTGTTGCTTGTCATCATCAGTTTAGACAGCAGAAATGTGTGTCACGATACTAAAATATCTTCATATCATCACAATATGATTCCATTGAAAGACGATAAACGATAATATTGAATTATCGCCCAGCCCTACTACCTCGCCAATGTATCAGAACACTAGCAAGCCACCAGCAAAAATACTACTAACAAATTAGATCCAAATACATATAGGCTTGGAATAACCTTAAGAAGACTAGTGGGACTGCCATTCATGTGCTCAAAAGGCCTGTGTTGGAATGCAGCTCATGCCATAGTCACAGTTGTATCTTCTCACTTCTCTTTAATAAAATACCGAAAGAGGGAGTAACCTAGTGGTAGGGCCGCACGATATTGGAAAAAACTGACATTGCAATATTTTTTTTTTCTGCGATATATACTGCAATATGAAAAAATACAGAAATTGTCACCAAATGACTTGAATAGCTCTATCAAGCCTTGCCCTTTTAAGAAGGTGGCAAGATACTGAACCCCAAATTGCTCCCGATGGTTGCGCCAGCACCCTGCGTGGTAGCTTGCCGCCATCGGTGTATGAATGTGTGTGTGAATGGGTGAATGTAGGCATTGTAAAAGCCAACTACGGTTCGGAGCCGCGAAAGCTGGAAAGGTAACATAAGCTACTCTTATAACAAACCCTTCAATCGGAGTAAATTATGTTATATCAGACAGACGTCTCTTGTAGATTAGTCATGGAAAATGAGAACCGTACGAGTTTTCCTTTTGTATCAAGCAGCAAAAAAGTTGTAGCATGACGTGTTTGAGTTAATTTGCCTTACTTGACATCACACGTCCTGCGATGTGACTACTGCGCATGTGCACATCACGATGACGATGCTGAAACGATATATCGTGCAGCCCTACCTGGTGGCTCAGTGGTCTAAGGCGCGTACCATAAAAATGAAACTTCCTGTGTTTGAATCCGGCCCAGGACCTTTGTCGCATGCAATCCCCCTGTCTCCCCCACTGTATCCTGTCTCTCTCTACTCTTAACTGTATAACAAACGCAAACATAACAAAAACATAATCTTTCTTTTTTACGTGGAAACTTTGTTACAGAGGTCCAGAAAGAGACACTGTTACAGCCGGAATGGAGCAAATTAACAGATGCACAGAAAGCCAAGATCGATGGCACCATACTACAGATACCAAACCAGAAATAGGTGCATATGTACAACAGCAACCTCAAGTGGCTAGCAGCCCGTCCCCAAGGCAGATCACTAGTATTTGCAGAATGTCCCCAGAAATTTTGCATAGGCCTGCTTCATGTACTAGTTTACGAGCTCTTTGCTACAGTCTTTGAAACTATTTCTATTGTTGCTAATGGATTCTCCAGAGAGCCTTCCCAGACAGTAGTAACATTTTTGAGTGATGTGGGCGAATAGCTTTTGAGAAATACTTTTAAAAAACTCTACCCAGTTCCCTGTATTTGGAGTGCTGTCTTACCCCATGGGGTTATGAAAAGCCATTCATTGTGGAGCAGTCCTGGGGAACATATAATCAAACTCTACATTTTAATGTTTATTTTACTTCATAAATCTAAACTTTGGAAGTAATAAGACATCAACAGTGCTTTGTGATTTACAAATTGGTAGTGCTTCTACCACTCCCACTCAATAGCAAGCTTCCCAACCTTCCATGGTTTGAAAACCTCCACAGGGATCATTTACCTTGTTAAACTATACTGAGGCAGATAGTATGGACATCTGTTCTTATGTTTTATGAAAAGGAAGAAACTGAACTTGACATATATAAAAATTACAAAGGCGCTGAAGGTAATTATTCTACTTGCCGTGTAAGAGAACTTGTTTGCAACTTTGTGAGTAGGCTGGGTGTTCCCGAAACAGTGAGTCTATATTACACAGGATTAAGGGTACACATGCAAACTTGTAAACACATGCATGAATCCAAGACACCCTAATTTCTGGTTGGACATTTTGCATGTGAAATTCCTGGTGGCGGTGGGTCCATGTTTGTACAGTACTGTGCAAAAGGCTTAGGCATATGTCAAAGATATCCATAAAGCGAAGATTCTTTCAAAACTAATGAAATGAAAAGTTTCTGAATATCAAAAATTTACAATAAACAGCAGTCTACTGGCACACTAATGCAGAAAACAAATAAACATCTAAGACCTCTAAGAAATTTATATAAAAAAATCTAGGGTGCCTAAGACTTTTGCACAGTACTGTAGTGGCCTTGTGGCCATGTCACGCCTCTGTCACCTTGACAACTGTCATAGTTTTTATTTCTAGATTTCTAAATGACCAATGCTGCAAAGACAGGACACTGATGATCTATGAAAACAGCCAACAATTACATGCATGTTCAAGGAGCAACTGTTGCACCCAGACTAGTTTTAAAACTGATGTAAGTCCAAGTGTCCTATCTGAAGCAATGTCACTATTCATTTTGACAGAAGCACAGGTTATTTCCGCACTGTCAAAAAAAAGCTTTGCCTGTGACATATCTACCCTTTGTGGGGGACACAGAAGCCCCAGAGCTTATGACAGACTCATTAATTCCACTATCCTCCGTAAAGGACACTACAAAAAGGACATGAGCCACCCAGCTGTTCTGTGCAATGCGCAGTAAGAGGCAGGAGCTAGAGTGAAGTCTGCATTTGTGTAGGACAAAGACACAGTTTCCACAAGTCAACAACTCCATCCTGACAGACCCTTTAGACTCACCATGGTTCTTCTCGCTCAGCAGGTTTTTTGTGGCTGGGAGGAACATTTCCATGAGCTCTGGAACCTTCCTGATGACATGAACTGCACACAACGCCGCCTGTCAACAAACATTTAGATATAATACAAACAACCAAGTCTGCCCTTAAAGGATAATTCCGGTTATTTTCAACCTGGGCTTTATTTTCCTAGTTTTTGCCACCATTCCTGTGCAGTCTTGTGTAGCTCAATGAGTATAGCATGGCACTAGCACTGCCAAGATTAAGAGACTGAATCCCACTAGACCTTGAAAGGAAAAATGTGATAAATAAGTAGATGTGTGAAGCCAACTTGGTGATATTCATGTGCTCTTGCACGTCAACTTCAAAAAAAGGTAAAAATGTCCATCACATATTGATATATGAGTAATCAAAGAGTATGTAGACATGTTAAGAGAGAGGCTTACTTTTTTCCTCAGGTAGGAGTTAGATGTTTTGAGCAGCTTCTCTACCTCTCCGGCCAGGTCACGACACATTTCTGAGGAACCCATGCAGCCCAAAGTGCATAAAGCAAGGCCCTGGACGTATTGTGTGCTGTGATTCAGATCGCTAGGGTAGGAAAGGAGAGATGAATGAGCCGGGGAGATAGACTAGTAGACATAAAGAAAGGTTTTGAACGGAGTAATACAACGGGACAGAAAGGGGAAGTGGGGAAAAAGGATAACGGAGGAGGAAGCATATGGTAGGGAGCAGGCAGGAAGAAATCTACTGTGAAAGAGAGCAAGAGGTTGTGATAAAGATCCAATAACAGGTGTGGGAGGTTTTGGGGTTGTGTTCAAATTGCCATCACTTCATACTGGGAAGCATAGGTCATGAATGTCATCTTTCATCAGGAACAAAATACTGTGTCTATGCAGTCCGTTCCTACTATACGACAACTCTGATTTTCACTCACAGCAGAATGTGAAATATATTCACTGAGGCTCTTGCCTCCACTTACTTCTTGATGCAATTTGTCATTAGTAGGTGGACGTCCTGCCTCTCGTCCAACAGCAGCATAGCTCCCAAGTAACCTATCCGCTTGTCAGTGAACTTCTGGGACGCAATCAACTTCAGGCACTCCAGCTGGAAAACAAGCCATCGGTTCACAAAACTGCCTTCTTGGGCATGAGATTTGTAAGAACCAATGCCAGCAAAACTAGCCAGGACACACACAAACGTTAGGAGAAAACAAAAAAATCTCTTCTATGCATTTACCCTTCCCGATTCCCCAACCACCACCACCAAACGTACCTGCCCAAAGTGTGCTGGGTAGCCCAACATGTGCATATAAAGCAGCTTTGCCACATTTCTACAGCGGTATGTATTGTCTTCCTCTCTAAAGGACGAGCGTATGGCAGCACACTCTTTCTGGATCATCTCACGCTCCTCTGCCTGGGTCCGGGCTGTCCGGATGGTCCGGATCAGCTCCCGCAGTCTGATCGGAGCTGGCATTCTCTGGAAAGCATAAAGAAAGGAAACAGGTTGGCACCTATGACCTTGATGGTGGCACTGGGCCACAGCTAACAGAAAAGCTGCATTTTTCTAACAAAACTCTTAGACAAAGTCACATTGGAATCTGTATGGGAAATTATGTTATATGAGAGCAAAAGGTAAGACAAAAAAATTAGTTTGTATACAACAACATAGGTCAACCTGGAGGAACTGTAGCTAAATTACAAAAGAAAATGTTCACAAAAAAACAGAGGACATTAGCATGAATACAGGAACAATGCCTGAGGAAGTCCTGAGCCTGCCTGCTTTGGCTAAATTCAGCAAAACACTGAAAGCACAAAAATTTGACAGGAGATCTTAAAACACCATTACCCAACGATATGATGAATATTAGGAGGTGGTTAATATTAGGTTTGCTGTTGCAAATATGTGAATCTGTTCCATTTAGAGTTGCAGTTTTTAAGAGTATTAAATGTGCAGCGGGAGAGGAGAATGGCAGGTGAAATTCCATTCCCTTACAGAGAAGCGTCTAAGGAGAGCACTAAGGCTTCAAACCGGTGGAGGACGATTAAATATTAATGAGAAGCGCATGCATGGTTGTGAGATTAAATTCTCTCGTATTTACTTTTAGCCAGACAAAAGAAATAATCATGTAAGTTCACCATTTCGAAAAACACAGATAAACCCCAACAGTTCACACACACCACTCTTGCTTCTTTGGAACAGGTGAGATAGGCAAGACAGTAGCATGAAGCGAAGTACGTGCGTCACATATGGCTAATCTGCACGCTCTCACTTTCGCTTCAATTGTTGTGCAGCATTTGATCCAAAAGTGGTTTGCAGACCTGTGACTTCAAGACACTGCAAGGAGAGAGCTTGTTCTTCCACCAACCTACACCACGGTGGATTTCTGAATGGAGATTAGCGTAGCATACAAGAGAGAACTGCATGCATCAGGGACAGAAAGCGGAGATGTTACTAAAATACGACTACTTGCTGAATCACCCGTACACCGAATTTGTCAGTGGCTCCTAGTGATATGTAAATGGCCTTAAATAATGTTCTACAAAGTATGTATCGTTTGTTGATAAATAAGGCAGCACTGAATTGCCAAACATTTTAGTGGAGTGTGGCAAGACGTTCTCTCCAAGCGAACGGAACAGTAGCCTGCCAACTTTTAACAACTGAATCCAATGTGAATATCTATGATAACTACTTAAAGGTGATACAACATACCTCACTGGGAGGAGGATAAGGAGGATAACTCGACAAAATTGAGATTTGTATGATGAAAACTGAAAGTTTTTAGATTGCCAGGAATAAACAGGAAAAAGTTGCTTTAAACAGCTCTTCTGATTGGTGACGCAATTGCCACCATCACCACCCCCGCCCCTCCGCGCAGTGCTAATTTAATCACATGTATTACAAGTTTGCAACTTCTATTCCTTTTATTCAAATATTTACATGCACATTTGTACATTTTCTGTGAATTAAAATGTAGGAAACCAGTGTGTGAATATTTTTTGTGAATTTAAATTCCAACATGCAAGTTCTCAAGTGTTTTGCTATAATAGCCTAATAATTTCACACATTTTTACCCAATCCAACATCACACTTTCAATTCTAAGAACAAACGGGTTAAGATATTACTGGTTGCTTCCCTACTCAGAAAGAGGTGCTTTAAGGCTCCCATCTCATGGAAGCCTTTTATCTGGTAGCATGCAGCACATAATTAAGCTGCTACAGCAAGAGGGACTATGGTAATTACTTGCTGAGCAAAACCATTTTCTACATCTAACTACCCCAGAGCTGAAGGCTGTTGGTACAGAGAAAAGAGAATGCACTTGGACAGAGCAGAGACCCTACATTTACTGTCATGTCTGACAAATGCAACGCATAAGAAATCCTAGGATGTGACCAACTGGTGATTAGCATTTCTCTGGACCAAAACATTCTCTAAAGAAATAATATAAAATTGAAAAATGGCAGACTACATTGTCATGTGCGTCTACAAAAACTTAGCCACATACATAGCCTGTCTCTTGGATTGCCCAACCAACCATCAACTTTTCTTTTACACCTTATTAGCTTGGCTACAGCAAGCTTTATTGAACATCAAAAAGAAAAAATATAATTCTCATTAAAGACATGAAGACTTTGAAAAATTGACAGCCTAATTAGATCAATGGAAAGCTGTCTAACAGAAACAAACCAGGAAATATCACAAATTTTGCCAACACCGGATATACCTAGTGCCCCAGAGTCCACGAAAAACTCGTCTTTCTAGGCTGCATACTGTGAAAGTTGCTTTACTTTATCTTCCGCTGAATGGGGAAAGAGGAAAGCACCTTGTCTTTTCATTAACTAGGGCTGACTATAGCAATTGAAATTCTTTGAGAAATGCCAGTTAGAGTTAGTCTAACCCTGGTCTACAGAGGGGAACAAGGATCCAGGAGTGAAGGGAATGAGGACAGCCCTTGTTGCATAAGCTGCTGATTTGTAGATAATCTAAGAATTCACAGTGATCAAAGTGGAATGGGGGGTCAGGCAGGGCCACATTCTAAAAAAGCCAGGGAGCTCCTGCCTTTCTAACCACATTCAAATTACCTGAGCTGAATGGAGCTGGTGTTAGGCCTATAAATCATGACTCCCTGTCTCTTGCTGTGCTCATAATCAAATGTGTACACATCAAATATGGTAAATCCAGCCACTGCTGAGAGCTGAGTAAAACTGATTAAATTACAGTTCCACATTCTTACTGTGGTAATACACAGGTGCATTACAGTTCCACATCCTTACTGTTGTAATACACAGGTGCATTCTTCTACAACCAAACTTTTTTTATCATTATTACCCATAACTACTTCTTATTACTATATCATCATCGCCAAACCCTACAGCAAGCAGGACTGTGTTTTTGGTTCAGGGAGCAAAACTAAAATGGAGGGGTTGAGTACATGGTAGGTGGATTAGAAAGACCATAGGTGGGGGGAGGCTTGAGCTTGTTCAATGGTTGGGCAGCAACAGCCTAGGGATCATTCACCAAGGTCAGCTTTACTCGGCCTTACTCTGCAAAGACAAAAACAGAACTGTTCCGCTGTATAGCCATGTTACAGATTTCCAAGTCCTCCATATTTCTCAGAACCTTCAACAGCTGGACGAACACCATGGGTTAGTTGGTCGAACCAGATGAATGCATCTGTCATCAGACATAATTAGGCTGGCACCATAACACTCACTGATGATTACTCTAGTGGGGGGCCATGCAAAACCATTTCCTGCCCACATAAGCTATTTTCTCACTTACAAAATTACCATGAGGTAAATTACAAAACATTATTGGAGACACTTTATACTAGATCCTGCAATATCATTAGTCCATTTCCTGTAAGGGAGAGTATTTTGTTCATAACAACCTTGTTCTCTCATGAGGTTTGGGGAGCCAGCCTAGATTGGCTTGCAGATCCTGACAACCAGGAGCAAGCACAAAAACATGCCACACCTCCCTTTTACCACAGGGAGCAGTCTAGTTGTAGAGTCACAGCTATTATATTGGAAGCATCAAGAGATAAAAGACAGTCTAAAAATGGTTTTACATAAGATTAATGAATAACATGAGGCCTTGTATAATGGGAATTCCAAGTGTAGATGTTAATACATCAACTGCTACCTTCTATGTAGGGAAAGTGCTGCATGGCCATATAGATAAAAACATCATCAGGCTGCAAGAGGAAAAAATATACACAGCCATCACTGGGGAGAGGCATTTTCCCCTTCAATCTGCCAGGGTACTGTACACTTGCTAGTTGTTTTGCAGTCAATGCTCAGCTACGCACTCAGTGAGAGACATTTTAATTGAAAAATTACTACAGCAGGCAACTCTATGCCTTCTATGTCACCAACTCCTCCAAGTGCTCAGCTCTGAAAAGCTACAAACAACAGACACATGGAATACACAACAAGAAAGAGTACACATACAATCACATCGTATAATCAGTCACCTGTTACAGCTCACATGTATTTACATTTATTTACACTGACTCTCCTACATGCGCAGTCAAATGCTTAGTCCAGCACATAAGTAGAGGACAGATAAAAAAAATATATTTGATAGGTAAAACATTATGAATTAAATGTAAGTGAAAATACAGTTGTAGTATGCATAAAGCTTGTTAGGAAAAGAAGACAGTAGAGATAGGGATAACAGCAGTGAGAAATTTCTGAGCCAACTCACAATAATTAGACAAACACCTAAATTAATAGCTGAGCCTATAGAGGCTTAGCAGTTGCATTATAAGTCTCCTAGCAACCATGGATGGTGCCATCATGGAGGTCCAGTGGACAACTGACTACCTGCAAGTAATGCCTAAATATATAACAACCAGGCAAAAAAAAAACTCTGGACCCTTTTTTCCTATAGTCTACTCTAAAGCACTACAAACTCTAGCTTGAGGAGAGTTAGTGCAGTTAACCTAAACAAACAGTTGGCTTTTGGCTTTCTTAGTTAGGTAACTAGCCAGCAGGCAAATTTAGGAAAGCAACTAAGGTTAATGTTAACATGCAACTCCTAGCCACTTCTAATGCTAGCTTCTACTGGATACTTTAGCTAGTGTGCAAATCAAGATGTGTTACCAACAAGAAAGGATGGTTAGTTACCCCGATACTATGATTAGCTAGCTAACAAGCTGACATAATCTATAACACAAAACTGATCAGATGCATTAGTGGGAACATGATCAGATCCCAGTCAAAAACAGCACAGAAATTAACCAACTGATGAGACTGCTGAGACGTAAGTTTGGAAAAGCAATCAGGAGTTCACAGCTATTGCTGCCCAAGAGCAGAGGACCTGCACTGTAGGTGACAGAGGATGTGTTAGGCTACATCATCTGAAAGCGCTCTACATGACTCTGGTCTGTTCACTGTGATGGTCTTTTAGCTATAATATGCCAATGTGCATTAAAGGTCAGTCCCATTTCACTGTTCTTTTTGTAAAAGATTTTGGCTGGTCTTAATGAACACTGAATGTTACAAGGAAAATAGACCATCAAACAAGATCCTACCTGTAATATGTTACTCTTATAATGTTAAGATAGTTCAGTCTAGATTTGAGAACATTGAAAATAAAATAATACTGGAGTTTATTTATGTCCTTGAGACAAATCCTGGAGCTGCTCAATTTGCAGTGAATGGGAGAGTGACTTTGTGGACTTTGTGATTTATGGGTTATATTTTCTGATTAATAACTGCTACCATTACTGTGAAATAAAATTCATCCTTGTGCAACACCTCAATAAGCATTCTGAGAAGCCACAATGTCAGTCTCCAAACCAATTTAAGACCAGCTAAAGGTTATGTGTTTTGGTAAGGTCACAGTTGTCTGGTTTCTAGCTTCTGGGCAGTTTTTTTTCACGTTAACACACTGTATTACTTAAAGTCAAAAGAATAACATGTGGATTTGGTTTAAGAGTGGTTGTCCCTCCAACTTAGGCAAAGATCTATCATAAAACGGTATAATTTAGAATACAAACCGCGATAATTACACAAAATTTTCCGAGTTTAAATTTTGGCATGACAGTTCTTAGAATATGTAATAATATATAATATTCCATAACAGTTACTTTAACTTATTGCAATTGAAAGAGGATCCCAAAAAAGCTGTATATCATTCAGTCAAGCTAGATACCTACAATAGCCGGAGCACCTAAGTCCCAACGTGACGTTCGTTTTCCCACTTCCTACTAGCTAGCTGGCCTCCTCAATCCCCCAAATTAAGATAGCTATGACAATGTATCTTCCTCGGTTGGCGTTAGACCAGCAGTTAAAAGGGACGCGGCGTAATGTTACCGTTTGGTCAAGACGTTAGCAAGGTAACACCGACCAACACTAGCTTAATGAACTACCGAGCAAGTGAAACGAATCCAGGTCGTTAACGTACTGAGCTAGCTATCGTTAGCTTCCTGGCAAGCCCAGTTATCAATTTAAGTTACAACTGACACGTAGGTAACAATTCATGACTCTGCAAATGTTATTAACCAATGCAAATGATACATAACATCTACTAACAACGAAGTAACGTATGATAATGATAAACGTGAAAAGGCAAAATCTAAATGAGCTGACATTACAAGTAGCATAACCTTAGCTGACGTTAGTTCATTAACGTTTGCATTACTAGCAGCATTACACAACGCTGTCGAACCAAGAGATAACAAGAGAGGCCATTTCAGGCTGGGCATGACACCTGAACTTGATCGCCGATTGATCATGACATGATGCAGTTGAGGCCTCCTTGAAGCATTAGGATTATCAAGCTACCAAGTTGACTCTAACGTTAGCTAGCTCGCCATTCGTTTGTAACTCAATAACCTAACCCAAAATACTGACAGAGCTAATATGCTAATGGCAATTACGTTAGCTAGCTAAAGAGCAACAAACATGCGTTTAACACTATGTGCTGTCATTATAATTATGTCTCAGTGGACATTCATTTCAATCCAACTCTTGTATCACACTAACCACACACTGCACAGAACACAAATGGCTATCGTTAGTTAGCTTCACATCTTTAGCCCAGCAGGTAGCTAGCTCGGCTAGCTGTAAGGCTATGCTAAGCATGTAAGCTAACTTAGCTGCTGACAGACACAACCCCGGTACACTGAGGGCTGCGACTTCCTATGCAGCGCCACAGGCAGAGTTGTCAACGTAGTTACAAACAAAGTACTGATGATTACTCACATGTTATGCTATTTTCATATATTTTCGCCGAGATAATATTCTTAGATTATACTTACTAGCTGTAATGATACCAGAAAATAACTGGAATCTTGTCTATTAGCAATGGAGGGAGGAACAGACTAGACATTCAAAATGGTGGCTACTCCAGCCTCAGCACATCTACCGCAGGCGGAGGGTTACACTGACATATCCCAGAGGTTTGTGAAAGAAGCGCGGACTCGCTGTCGCCGGAACTTCACTAACGTTATACCGTTACAGTAGCTTGTACTCAGAGGACTTCTTCGCTATCTCTGCCTGAGACCTCCACTTGATATGCTATATTTCATTGGACAACATGGGTAATAGTGGAATTATGTTTTATTGATGAATAGAGGTCTAGTCGACTGTATTGTTAATCCCGGTTATGATTTACTTCACTGCCAGCTAGCTAACCAGCTAGTTCTTTTCCATCGTTGTTCAATGGCATTGCACCGACTATAAAGGGCTATGCTAGTTAACATTAGCTAGCTAACGTCATCTGACCAGTTGATTGACACTGAATTATAGGTCGCAGCGTGACTTTCAGTTTGATCGTTAATAGTGCATGTCATCTGTCACTTCCTATACAAGCGCCGTCGATTTCATCGACACGACGAGATAATTGTGTTGAGATGGCATATTTTCCCTTAACACTGCGGATGAATACAAATTTTCCTGTTAACGTCGTGCTGCGGTCCGTACACCTCACTCGTGGCAGTCAGTGATGACGACTACACGTAATGTTATGACATTAGTTCAGTGGTTTGGGGCGCCACCTGGTGGAGCTACCTTGCTATCCGAGCGTGGTGATGGGTGTGATGTGAAGACTTTGTTCGAGCCCGCTGCCAAAGTGTGCGCACAGCCTCAGTGTGTTAAAGCCTCGCTGTGCAAGCTCACTACACTGACTCAGTAATGTGGAATATGACACGGGGGTAGGGGGCGGTCACAGGCGGTAAGTAACTTGCACACCTTCAGTCATGCTCTGTACTTAAAAGTACAATTTCAAGAGCCCAATCAAAATGTAGCATTCTTTATCTGAGAATTTCAGTTTTAAGTGAACAGTGAACTTAATTCGCTCTACAAAGAAAGTATCCCAGATTTAATGCAATGCATTTATCTAACACCTGTAATTACTTCTTACTTTGAATAATAGATCATTAGTTTACTTAATATTATTCAAAGTAACTTATTGGTGTTACCTAAAGCAAAGCCAAGGCAAATATCTTAAGTTCTGATGCAATGCATTTCCTAACACATGCAGTTGCTAGTTACTTTGAGGAAAGAAAACATTTTTAAGCAAAACCAGTAAAAAAAAAACTATCACTTTACAGAAATGGTGCACTTTAGGTGGCAGTCAGCGCCAACGGCGAAATGATTTAACTTGTTGGTCAATGTGAGACTCAGTCGAGTCCCATAACCTATGAATCAACGTTTCCACTTCTATAACAGGGCTGTGGTAAAAGTAGATTCCTTTTAACTGGGGTGCCATACAGAATTTTTTTGATTTCTGATTCTTCAAAATAGTTTGACTAGCTGTCCCCGTTTGACACAAAAAAGTGCATCCCTAATATTAGTCAGTATAAATATTTCTGGCCTTGTCGATTATTTGCATCTTTTAACTGCTTGACCAGAAGACACAAATCAAGTTGACATAACTGGAGAGCCTACATGGCTAATACAATGGTACATTCAGGTTGTATGGGAAAGATGGTAGATAGGAGATTCCAACTTGAGAATATCATTCACCTCAGCTTTCCGGGGTGTCAGTGCTACTTGAAAACTCTGGGTTTGGCAGTGCACCCCGATTTCTGTGATTTACTGAATTCTGAAGCTCACCTGCAAGGAAATATCTGCAGTCAAGTGTAAGGAATGATATTAATTCATTTTCTTCACCTGCTTACTCCTATTCACGGTCATGGGGGGGCTGGAGCGTTTCCCAGCATGCATTGGGCAGAGAGACACCCTGGGCTGGTCGACAGTCCATCACAGGACTAATTCAGATAGACAGACACTCACATTCCTACCCATGGGCAAAAGAGTCTCCAGTCCACCTGACTTGCATGTCTTTGGACTGTAGGAGGAAAGCGAGCATAACGTAAAAATACAGTGGCAGGACTAGCCACGTTATGTGTTGTTCTCTGATGTATGGCGAGAACGTCACGCCAAACTCTATCTGTTAATATAAATTAATGGCATTTCTTATTGGCAAATCTTACATATCTTGCACAGCCTCGCTCAAAACCTTTCCTGAATTGTACATCGCAAAATCATCAGTGTTCATTTAAATCTGAGAATGTAAAAATTGACAGTGTTTATATAAGTCCACACCCATCAAAGTTAATATAACGCTTTTAGATCATCTTGAGCAGCCGCCCAGAGCCATATCAGCTCTGTGAGTGAACAAACAACACTCCCATCAACACTCATCAGCTCCACATAATTTCCAATGAAAAATCAACACTTACTAACACTGGAAAATTTGCTGTGGTAAATTTAGAATGCAAATGATCCACTAAGCAGCTTGTATTTAATGAAATTTCAGCTAGCCCCATTCATTCAGATGATTCTGGATTCAGAGGCGGTTTTGTGTGATGTTCTATAAGGTTTGCATGTTGCTAATAAATAAGAGCACATTACATGACCGACATCTTGCATGGAGTTTTGTGAGGCCTTCTCTCCATACAAGAAAAGACTGTGTGTATTGAGGCTATGGGAGGACACAACTACTTGCTGTATTTTTTGTTTGCGGGTGACATTGCAGTGCTTGGTTTTCAGCAAAACACACTCAAATGTAGTACATCTGTGTTAAATAAGTGTGGAAAATGATTAGAATTATTAGCATTCATTGCCTTTACCCACGTCATTCCTATATCCAGAACAGGAATAGCGCAGAAAGCAGGGAAACACCTTCTGCATCACAGGCCTAACAGATTTAGTGTCCAATCCGCCTGACTTGCATGTCTTTGGTATGTGGGAGGAAACCCATGCAAACACAGGGAGAGCATGCATCCACACAGAGAGGGCTGGGACTGGGAATTGAACTGAGGTCCTTCTTGTTGTGAGCTGACACTGCTAACTGCTGAATGATTTATCATGAGCCGGCGTCTCTAGAAAACTTCAGTCAAGGCATTTGGCTTTGAATGCATGAACGCTGCATACTGCAAAATATGTTTCACTTCAGGATACATTTAGAGATGTGTTTGACATTATACACCGATTGGCCAAGCAATGTATTTTCACATCTACATGATAATCATACAAAATATATTTTGGACACTGGAAATATATTTTCTTCCCATGCATGGTTGACGACATATCTGCAAAAATATATTCCGCCCACTCAAAATATATGTTGAATTTCTATCTTGGTCAATTTTGTATATTTTCAAACATCTCTCTAAAGATATTCTGAAGCACTGGGTGAAATGTGTCGTTTTGTACATACACATATGGTTTTGTAGTACGGGGTTCCTTTGCACCGTCAAATCTTTCCCACGCGTCGTGAACGCAGCATAAACTCCCAGCGTCTCTGCATATCCCACAATCCGTTGCGGCGTGCTTTTACGTGAGAGATCAGCTGAGCTCGTGCATCGCTGCAGTGCTCTGGCGACAGCGACACGGGATCGGAGCGGCTCGGGGCTGCTCGGTGCGTCTACTCGGGCTTGGACAGCAGCCTATCATTATTATCCGTATCATTTTAAACCCGCCGACCGACTGGAAGGACTGATTTTATTTTGTTACGGGTGCAAGAATGTGACTCTTTCATGTGTACATATATATATATATATTATTTTTTACCTCAGTGAATGGTCCCGACTGGCACCAGTGTTTATTTATTGCTGCTTGAGTAGACGATTTGTTCATCTTTTTTTTTTTATTATTTTGTTCATCATCTATTCTTATCGTTGCTTCACTCGCTGTAAGAGTGGAGTCTCTCTGCGGAATACACCTGGACCGGCCACGGGGTAATCGTCCGGGGATAGGAGGAGATTCGAGTTTTTTAACCGGGAGTGGGCAATAATATGTCCAGGCGAAAACAGACCAACCCCTTCAAAGTTAATTGTAGGTATCTCAGGTATTGTCTAATGCTATTTCACGAGTTCCTATCTGATTGATTCATGTCATGCCCGTTATCGGTGAAATAGTTCAGTATGATTATTGTTCCTGTGTTGGCCTGCAGAAAGAGAATTTCAGTTGCCGTCGTTGATACCCGCGGTAGCTTTTAATAGACTGTATCAAACCAACCAATAGGGCGCCTAATGACATCACACACTCACATGTCAAATTATTTTATATCAGCAGATGCCATTTAACAGTCATAGATGCTTTTGTTTTTTTGCCCTGTGTTAATGTTTTGTAGGAAAATGAATTGTAAATCGTTTTCTTTCTTCTTGGCTGCTGATGGATGTCACTTTCATTCTGATTTCTGGTTTGTGTGAGGATTCAAGATGTTAGTGGCTGAAGCTTTGAGGCTGTGTGCAAACTTGCACTGGCACGCCGGGTCCTAATAATTTCACATTTTGATACAGATTGTGTTTATGTCATTATTTCGGTCTCCCGTGTCGATTTACAAGAAGCCTTGTGACATTTATTTCCTCCAGTAAGCCAATACATGCCAGATAAAAGACAGCAGCTAGTGGTTAACGATGCTTCTGGTTTCTGAGGGTTTTTTTTATGAGAATCTCATGCATGTACATTAGTTTAACAGAACCTCTTCCTGGCGTTGTGAAGAAATGGGTCTCCTTGTGATAAACAGTACATTGTACGACTGTGATCAAAAGAGACAGGTGTTTCAACTTTTGCACTTTGTGGATGTGGGGGGCATCCATTTGACTTGTCCAGGCATCTCAGATTCAGACTACACATGTACAGCAGCATGATTGGAAAGCAATATGGGACACATGTCAGCAACAGCTAGGTATTACCAATCATAGTATTTTATTCCAATAGTCATGTGGTGTCCCAAGCAAATACACTCCAGTCTGATAATGTACCTGATCAAATCTTAGCTGAGCAACAATGAACAAAAAAGCTATATTACAAATAACAGAAGCACTAACAGCACTATCAAAAAGGGCTTCGCAACAACTAGGTAAAGCCCTGGCCTTTCAAAATATGCACTATTTCCCTGTAATTAAAAATGGCTTTCCTGTTTGAAGTTGATATTGATGCCTTTCTCCCCTATTTTAGAATGAGCCATCTATTTCTTGCTGCATTAGGCCTAGGCATACAGCTATTCTCATGTTGATTAACTTCTGACAAAATTAGTGTTTTGTTGTAGTTGAGCGGCACATTTACCTCCAGCATCCTTGTTGGTATGGATGGATATGTAGTTGGTATACCCATGCATTGGCTATTGACCTTCTGCCCTTTAATCACCTCATGGTGGACAGCATGCTGACTTCTTAGGAGCTTCAGTCCACAAAAGGGGATTTCACAGTTTAATCTACTAAAGTTATGTATGCTGCAGCCCTCCGTTCTAAACATAGTTTGTTTAAACTTGCGTTGAAATACATGTAGGCTAGCACCTGCGGTCGCAGTAATCCCTATGAACTAACAAGATCATTTTGCTGCTCTGTAGCAGTATCAGTGTACACAGAGTAGAAGACCCTCAGGAGGCCTACACTGTAATGTTAGCACATACATTATTGTGCTTCAGGCAGTGACAAACATCACACATTTAATTCTTGGCTAGATTGACAAACTCACTGGAGTGTGAGTTCAGCCATTGTGTTTTGTACATTGGCTTTCCTCCGCTTCGTCTTGATTGTTTTACCTGTCTGTCTTTTCTTATGAGGTATGAAATGCATGCACAGAGCCGGCCCCAAGAGACAGACAGGCCAGACAGACAGACTGACAGACCAGACAGGCAGGGAGACAGTCTGACAGGCAGGCGGGCTGACACTCACACCCACAGACACACACACACACACACACACACACACACACACGCAGACACACTGAGTTCCAGACAATAATACAACAGTGCTGGTTCTTTCTGTTCATGTCTGAGGCTTTCTTTCTTTGCTGTCTGTTTCTAACTGACTAGCTACTTGTGTTTGCATTCCTCCTTGAGTTTGCTGTACAACAACCCTCCAAGAAAAACAGAATTACACAGTCTGAGTTTATTAGAATTGGAGGTGGAGGGTGGTTTCTAGAGAAAAGTGGATGCATCCCTGGGGTTGACAGTAAATAGACATGAGTTTGTTTGACAGTGTAAGCATACTGTATGTATTGCTGTTGTTGAGTGAAAACATTCGACCTAATCTTGAGATGTTTTCCTTTTTTTTTACTTGTATACTTTTTTCCTTTTTTTTTTTTAATCCTGAAAAAAAAGGCTTTGGAGTTAAAATGGTTTATCATACAACAGTTGCATGCAGGACATTTCAAGTTTTGGGATCAGCGTTATATTAAGGCACACAGAAACTGCATGTTTTGTTAATGTGCCTTGCATTTCATCTAATGTGAAAAGTACAGTGCACATTATTTTACAGTTTTAATCACACATCTTTTTTTTTCTGTCGAGCATCAGAACTCATTTTTTGGTACGCTCAAAATAAGATTCACACTATTTGCCCAAAGTGTTGCTGCAGCAGCTCAGTCAGATTTCAGCTCAAAGACTTCCTGATAACACGATTGCCACGTGCTTTCAGGGTGATATTGTGCTCTTGGTCAGATGAAAAACACAGTAGTGTAAGTAGTAGGTAAATGTAATATTTGATTTTCTGTGGATTCATCAAGAATGGGAGTTGGGTTGATTTCAGATGCTTTACTAACCAGAGAATGTCATCCTGAATTTAAAAACAAAAAAAAGGGTTGATCACTTCAGCTTTTTCCCTGGAATATGAGGCCATCAATTAGGCAAAGTGAGAAATGATCTGATGTCTGGTCTACCATCCCCATCCTCCCGAACACCATAGTTCCTGCATATGGATGGAAGACAGGGGCCCCAGCACTTCCTGGAGATTCAGACAGTGTTGTATGTGTGTGTGTGTGTGTCTGTCGGTCTGTGTGTGTATTTTGGAGGGGACGGCGGGTGAAAAGGAGGAGGGGGGGTGGGATTTGAATTCAACAGGACCCCCATTGCTTGGTGTTTGAGTAGAGTTTTGGCATTCTCTCTTTTGTCTGTTTTGTTTTGCGCACCCCCCCTCCCCTCCATCTCCTCCCCCTTCTCCTCTCTCCCTCTCCCTCTTCTGTGTCTGTTGGCTGATGAGTTTGTCTCTTTGTCTGGATTCAGTCAGACACTGCGTCACCTCCTGCCTACAGACACACAGACTCAGAGATAACATCACAGTGGCAGAGACTGGGGAGGGGGGGGGGGGGGGGGGTAGGGAGGGAGCGAGGAGAGACAGATGTACAGACAGAGCCTAGCGGTGGGGGATGGGTATCTCTCACACATCAATCATTGGCTGTGTGCCGTGAAGCCAGCTTGTTGTAGTAGTTCATAGTTCAACACTCCGACCCACTCTACCAATGCTAATGAATGCCTAGATTTCTATGGGAAAAGTGCCCAAACTGTGTTCACATACCAACTTCTCGCAAAGCAGTAAATAGTTGAATGACGGCCACACTTGGTGTGTGTTTGACTGGGGGAAAAGAGCTGCTCAAGATTATAGCTCTCTTTCCGTCTGACACAGAGAGAGAGGGAGAGAGAGTGTGTGTATTACCTCAGGATTGTAAGGGGGGCTGTAATTACTTCTGTCAGTCTCAGGTAACTGAAGTCAGGATCTCTCTCCCATCTCTGATCTGTGTTAATGGAGAGAGAGCACAGGAGAGAAGAAAATTGGATTTTAAGCTATCATTAATTTTAGCTATCAGAGGAGGGATGCTCTGTGTGGAGGATGCCTAAGGAGCGTTAAACTATTGCCTCCGCTGAAGCGGTGTTATTAATTATATTCAATTTTGTGGGACCAATTCTAGGAATAAGAATGAATGGGTTTTATCTGGTCTTGCAACCAACAGGGCAACTGGGAAGCGGAGAGGGATGCATCACAAGGGGTTAAATGAGCCACATATGGGCTGCCATGGTATGAGGCTTTATCCTCCCCCTCAGAGCTGATGGTATAGATATAGAAGCCGTCAGAGCTACATACAAGCAGGGAGGACAGAGGGCGAGCCAGGCTGTTCAGTGTGTGGGTGGTACTGAGAGAGAGAGAGAGAGAAACACACTGACTAGCAAGGCAGCTAGCTAGTGGAAAAGAGTGCAGGCTGCTTCCCCCTGGGACTGCAGCATGGCTGTCGAACAGTGCTAGCATGTACGTGTGAGAGTATACGTGTATGAAAAAGTGGGGGTTGGGATGCAAATGAAGATAATGTGTGTGCACATATGTCAGTAGGCTTCCCTCGCCGTTTGCTCATGTGGCATTATATCACCGTGTTGGATGGCTCACGTGAAAGAAACCTTGTCTGTGAAGAAGGTCCGTGGATCTCGAGGTCTGGGCCTCTAGGGAATCCCAAAGCTCCTCAGAAAAAAATGAAATTGTTTATTTTCTCAATAATTTACTAGTTGGCACAATTTTTTTGTGGGGGAAATGGGTGTTCTGATAATAGGTTTCCTTCTCATCACAATTATACATTCATCACCTATACCATTCTGTGCCCAAATTGGCATGTGGCAACATTTTCTGAGATGCGAACTCTGGACAAAATGTGCATTTTCTCAATAAATTTTTAAGGGTTCTTTGCCATGGAATAAAATGAGAACCCCCCGGATATAGGTGGATGCACCAGTGTTGAAAAATTCATACCTTCTTGTGGTATGCTATGACAGTCAATGCCGTTCCTATGTTGCTATGGAGATAAAGCACTCATATGCTGTATGCAATGTATGAGTAAAAAGGTGGTGGCTTCTATCTACATAAGTTTTAAAACTGGACAGGCTTAATACTTAATTGATCTGTCAAACGACACAGACATTGAGCTCCGGCTTACTTTTTTCCGGCACATCTTATTGTGCAATGAATTCCTGGATAGGCTTCTTTATGTCCCGCCTACATGGTGTGCGGGGCATTATGTCATCATGGTGGCGTCTGGGTGTCTGTCTGTCTGTCGGTGTGTAGACGCATTCTTGTTATGTCCCGCCACCATGGTACATGGTATGCAGGACATTATGTTGTCATGGTGGCGTCTGTCTGTCTTTCTGTCTACACATTCTTGTAAACACAACAACTCAATACATGATAGAAACTTCATACCTTCACTACAGGTCCCCCCTATAGAGCAGATGATCTGATTAGATTTTGGAGCACCTTGCTGTGTGCATATTAATAAGGAAAAACTGATTTTCTTGAAAGTACTGTAACTCCTTAATGAGTTCATATTAATACTGCTCATGTGTTATTTGAAGACAAGTATGTTGACATAGAAATATTTGCTATTAATGCATTAATTAGTTTAATTAATGACCTCTGTAGCATAACTGATTAGGTTATGTTATATCATGGTGATTATGGTCAAGTGCCTCTTGTTTAAGTACATCTGGCAATGCCTTTTGTGCGTCATATGTCCCCAATTCTAACCCCTCCTTCTGATTTGGTACAAGGCCAATTAATTTCTCCAAATTTCAAAACTTTCTGGATCGAGTGATTTGGTTACCTGTTGCTGCTGCATGATCATTTTGGAGTTATGGAAGTGATTGCTACATCCCACAATTTGGCTCACTATTTCATTCGCTTTCATGTTGCTCCAAATAGTGTGCATTCTCTGTTCTCTCTCTCCTCCACCTCTTTTCCTGCCTGTGGTATATGAAATGGATGTTTTTTTTTAATTATTTGTCCCACTGGATCAGATTAATTCAATCTTGTAATAAATCAATTATGAAATGGAATTCTCTTCGCAACCCTGAAATTATGAAAGACTCAGAATCATTTACCATGATGACTCATTTTCAGAGGCGCTCAAAGTACTTGACTCTATTTGTGTCTTTACTGCAGGACAGTATCCTCTTCAAACATTTGTGGGGTATTTTAACTATGGCCTCTCCTGGTTTATGGCTTACTGTCTAATAATCATTGTTTTTATTTCATGATCATGTTCCTTGTACCATTTCCAGTTCAGTACCCTAAACTCATATATTACCATTATGTTTCATCGGTATACCTGACTTGCGGTTATTGTCATTTTTCGTGTTATATCTACAACCACTGTTCACTTTTTTCCCTCCAATCTTAACAGCCCACGGCGCTCTCTGGGAATACCTGAGAATCTCACTGACTGTTACTGTCTTTCTGCCTCCAGGGCCATTCCACACTTCAGGCATCGCAGGCCTTCAGCACACTATTAACATGGATGGCAGGGACGAATTCACCGAGGACAGCGAATGCCACAGCAACAACTCCCAGGAATTCCACGGGCAGGATAGCATCTCAGGTACAGGATGGAGGGATGGGGCAGGGAAGGACTGGATTCCACAGGACATCCTTGGACTGAGGGGTGTTGGTGAGAGTAAGCCCTGCTCTGTGTTCTGTTGTCTGTCTGTATTGATAGGGCTGTGTTTGCCTCCATAGAAGACAGCGATAGTGACCTTGACAACCACGGTGAAGACTCCTCCTCCAACACCTCCGCTGACGACCACATGACCACCAAGAGAACGCAGTGCCGCCTACAAGGAGCGGGAGTCAAGGAGGTGAGAGGAATGGTCCCACATTGCACAGTAAAGTGGGGTGGAGCAGTATAACTGGTGAAATTAAATGGATATTGGCTATTTCAACTTTGAACACGTTTCACTGAAAATAAGTCCACAAGCAATGGGCTGCTTGTTAGCTATGGTGCCTAGTAGGTTAAGCTAATTAGCAGTAGGCTTCTCCATTAGCTTGCATACACCTTATTCCTGGTGAGTCAGCATAATTGGAGTTATTAGATCTTGTTTTCCTACCTTCAGAACAAGCCATTTTCTGCAATTCACTTTTGTACAGTATGAAAATCAACTCCCACAGACTTGAAAATTGCCCAAATTAGATAATCCATCACATAACAATGAAGCCTTAATTTGGTTTTGTCAGAGTTTGTTTTTTTGTTATTTCCTTGTGCCTGAGTTGAGTGTGCACATTACGCTGCACTCTGCTTACTGTCAATCACCTGTTACCCACAGAAAGAAATGGAATTAATTGGAAATAATCCCAAAAAACATGCTACTTTACGATCTTTATTGTCACATCCATGTCTTTCTATTGGAGGTGTCTTTGTTATCCAGGACAACACTTAACCAAATAGCAGCCCTTTGCTATACTGTACATATCAGAGGTCCTGGGCATATTTGTAAGGTGATAGTCCTGAGATTGGGCAGCCATTAAAATATTCGCAAACTTAGAAATAATCACTTAAAGTCGCAGCAGATCTGTTTCTTCATTTTGTCTTAGGGGTCTCACTGAAGCCAAAGTGGGCAGAAGTATTCCTTCAACCAATACAGTATAAGGCAGAGTTGAAATTCAATGTTTTACTGGACATTGCCTTGTGTGTAGTCATCTAGCATGTGGTAGCCAGTCTGAAGCAGTTCAGACAGTTACATCAAAAGATTGACTATTTTTGCTAAGGAACGTTAATTCCAGTGCACCCTGAGTAAAACGGACTACTCTGGATAGGTAAACAGGAACAGGACGCACTCAATGTCAGCTTGAAATCTTGGCAGAGACTTTCCTTCTCATCAAAACCACAATACACACAAACTGGATTTCAACTCATTTTTTCACGGAGGCATGCATCTAACATTTATACAATCACTTTTTTTTCCCAGATAGTGGAATTGTAATTTCTAACTTGTTAAACCCATGATTGTTTTCCCGTTTTGAGATGTTATAACACATCAATCTAGTTTCATAGTGGAAATCCAAAAACTTTGGTTTTCGTTTACCAGCAAACAGCAGTACTGTAGGACGTAACAAACCGAGACTTCTATTAATCAATCCACCCGCACTCGGTAAACAAAAGTAGGAAGGGAAAAACTGAAGCTGTTCAATTTTAATGGGCTTCAGTGGAACACCTCAGTCAGATACCAGCCAATATGTTTTGCGCTCAGACCTTCTGTTTGAAAATGTTATGTTTTTCAGCTTGTGTGTGAATCACATCTGTGACATTATGTCACTGTTAATGAGTCACCAGGGCCTGTGGGGATCTTGCTACTTCACGCACTCAGCCCATCACCATACAACACTCAGAAACGCCTCAACGGGAAGCATGAGAAGAGAGTAGGGACTCCCCCAAGCCCCAACAATTAGACAAGAAACAAAGAACTGGTTATCGAACACAACTCTTTATCCATGTACCATTTGACTTTATAATACATTCTCCTGTTTTGCTCCAATTAGGTTCATAAATAAAAGTTGTTGGGATCAGAATAATGAGTAAGCATCTTCTATAAATACATGCATTATATATGCAGTCACTCAAAACGTTTTCATCCACTTTGACTTTTGGCACATTTTGTTGTGCAAAAAAATTACTTCAAAATGAATTTGTGCTCTGTTCTGTCAAAGTGAAAAGGAAATTCCAGAAATGCATTTGAAGGTTTAAAATTAAAATTTCAACGTATTGTGAGGGAAATTCTTCTACTTGGAAGATAGTTGCTAAGTCTCAGAAGAATAATTCAATGTAGATGTGGTGAATCGATTCTTTATTTATGCAGCATGGGAGAAGTACATAACAACAAGGTTGGTAGTTCTCTGAAAGGGATTATCAGAGTTGCAGTTTTGATACGGTGAAACAAACAAGTCTAAGGGCATGTGTAGGTGTTGCAAGATAACCTTTCTCATCAGCATAGGATCTTTATAATAATGTCTCTTCTTTTGACGTTAGAGCTTCCTCTTTCCATTTGGGAGTAAGCACACTATGTAAATCTGTGATAGGCACTTGTTGATTTGCATCCCAGATGGACAGACACACTGTCCATCCAGACGTTGTCTCTCATTAATTTCCCATGGTTCTAACACACAGATACATTTCACAGCATATAACAAGTTTAGCAATCACACGTCTCTAAACTATTCGTCCTTCATCATGACAATAGGTCATAAGGCACGTTTACTTCAAAATGTTACAATCATAATGAAATGCAATATTTTTCCCACAGTATCTAATTTGGGATTTGGGAGAAAGGGAGTTCCCGAAATCCCGAAACAACCTGCAAAAACCTTTACCATTCCTCAGATTTCTTATTTCTTGATTGATTTGAGTACTTCGCATGTATTTCTAGTGTAGAGGTAAATACAAAAATGAAACCATTTTGCAACACTAGAATGTGTGAAGGGGTCGAGAACTTTTTGAGCACTTCTTTGAGTTTTGTGGTCCACATACGGTAGCTTCTTCTGTGGGATGTTGTGTTGCCCCTGAAATCCATTTTGATGATGCCTGGTGTTCCTCAGGAGAGCGAGGAGGGGGGAGACCAAGGCAACTTTCTTTGTCCTCTCTGCACACTGGACTTCAGCAGCCCGGAGAAGCTCATCTCTCATGTCTACCAGGTGAGAACAGCATTGCCTAGCCTGTACTTATCAAGCACAGAACCATGAAAACAAAGCCTCTTTAGCTCCGGTCAGTCAGTCAGTGTCTGATAAGCTTGTGGTGGGTCATCACCTTTAAAGCCCCTAAGTAGCTGTCAGAGTCGGTACACAAATGAATTGCAGGTGGGAGAGAGAAGATGATCCAATCAAGTGCTTACTTTGTCATATAACAGCATCTTGAAAATGGGGTTAAATGTTTGGCAGTGTTTTGTAACTTATTAAAACGGTCACTATAAACCTATCTAAGATATGTTTTTTTTTTAAATATCTACTTTTTTTTTTACTTATGCCATTTTTAGGGTTCTGCACAAAATATTTTCAACCTTAATGTTTTTTATGGAGGACCAAGATTCTTAATAAAATGGAATTGCCAATGCTACATGCTTGCTAATGCTAAACTAATGCTCCCCAATTTTGCTTTTTGCTATTTTATTGTGGCTTTATTATTTCAAGCACAGCAGTAAATAATGAAGCAATTATCTTTTAGTGATTCCATTTTCATTTCAATTAGTCTTTTATTCCTCCATATTTTTCTCAATTTCTCATAAAATGCTAACAAACATTGCATGCTTGAGGCATAAAACTTTGCAACATGATCGAGGATGTGATAAAAAAATTTGAATAATTAATTGTTATATTGAATCAGTAATTTTACTAATAATAAAAAACACATTTTTCAATATTTCAGTGTATTCCAAATCAGTCTGAAGTTATAATTTGTTATTGACAATACTATAGTCACAATGTAAAATACATTGTATTAGTGCATTAATAGTACACAGCTATATTTCCATTGTCATTCTGTTCTCCTTTTCATTTTCACTTCGGTGACCCATTGTAAGATTAGTAAGGTACAGCAGTGGAGAAAAATTGGTAAGACCAGAATGGTTGCATTTTATTGTGGATCCCATTTCTCAGCTCTGTGATTACTCTCAGGCTTTAAGAACCATCTATCACAAAATAGAAGACAGCGATGATCTTGTAACATTGGTGGTGTACTTTGAACATTTTTTTTCCCCGTTTCTTCCTCTCACCCTGTGTTGCTGTCTTGAACAGCACACGTCTATGATGAGCAACACCAAGAGCTATGTGTGCCCAGTGTGTGGGCGAGCCCTGAGTTCGCCTGGCTCCCTTGGACGGCATCTTCTCATCCACTCTGAGGACCGCCTCTCCAACTGCGCTGTCTGTGGCGCACACTTCACAGACACCAACAACTTTAACAGGTTCGCGCCTCATTTCCACTGCCGCTTTAGGTCATTAATGCATACTGCTTTCTTTTTTTAATACATAAAAGGGATGTATCGCTGTTTCTTCACCAGACATATGTCAAATTGTGGCTGTTAAGTTTCTGCACTTCACTGCACTTCAAGTTAACAACAGTCAACTACTTGCACCCAGTTTTTGGGTAGATGAAAGACGAATACAAAACATTTTCCCCATAGTGTGACAACTGTGAGGGGAAGAAAAACTACAGACTAAAATTTAAAATGCTGAGGTATCTCTTGAGCTCTATCTGTACTGGTGCAGATATAGGCGGTATAATGGCACTAAGATAGCCAGCTTTTGCTTGCATCTACAGTTTCCTAAGTGAAAGGTAGAGATTCCAAGGTTTCCTATGCTATCAAATATGTCATGCAAACTAATAGGACAAAAGGAAAATCTAGGTAGACTTGGAGAACTGATGTCATGAAACCAACATATACTGGCTATAATGGCCTATATCAACGTTAAAAAACAAACAAACACAAACATATAATTCCCTTTAATTTCCAATGTTAATTTCACAGTTTCCCTGTCTTTTACTGCTTTTTGTGTTCCTCATCACAATCCTGATATGTTAATAAATCTTCAAAAAAAGACTGCCATGTCAGCATACTAAAAAGCCAGTAGACATCACTTGAATCAGCAGGAGGAACACATGTAAATAGTGGAGTTCATTCCTTCATACAATATCAAAATGGATTTTTCCAACTTCCTTAGTGATGTTCTTGTGAACAAATAAAAACTTTAGAGGCATAAACAGCAGGTCACAATCCTTCTATTTTAGACAATACTTCATAAATAGGCAAATCTCTAAGCAGCAGCAGTTAAAAATAGATATGCCACCTTATCCTTTAAAAACCATTAAGGTTATATGATAATACAATTACATGCATTCCATAAATATACTTAAAATAGTATAGTAAAATAGGATGGAAGGATGGAAAAAAAAAGAACACCAGAATGACAGATTTAATGAAAACAAACATGGTGCTTTAAACAAACTACCATTATGTTTCAAATTTAAAGACGGCTAGCAAGGTTGGAACAGATGGTAAAAGGCAAGATAAAGCAAGAAGCCAGATGGATAAGTTTTTGACAGGAGGGAAAAGAAAAGCAGAGCCAGGTGCTAATATAGTTTCAGATTCAGGTGCTAGTGTAAGTTCAGCAAAACAGCCAAATACTTTGAAATTGAATGTCATTATGATTGAATGTAACTTTTAAATCATATTTTCAAATTTGGTTTTCCCCATTCAAATTCAGTTTTCTTAATTCAGATTCAGTTTACTTAGGCAAGGGACTTTTGTTGACAGAGTGTTGACTGTAAAGCAGCCGGCTCCGTCAAAGCTGCTGACAGTGGGCTAACACTCTTCCAGAGATATTATAAGGTGGAGAGGAGATCCACCATTCCATATACTTTCAGTGTTACTGCTGGATTATGAACGCAATCTGGCATAGCAAGGTGTATTATCAATCTTGTTCTCCCCACTTGGTGAAAGAGTTGCAAAACTTGTCATTTGCTTTAGGTTAGTGATCATCATGTATGTATAAATTAAGCAAAAATTGACTTTTGTATAGAAATGTGTTGTATCCCTTACAGAAGTGATTATGAATGCAACATATTTCAGTGATATTCTACACCACCATGCTAATTATCCAAATATGATGCTGCTGCAAACAACTATAGGCCTGTCAGGCTGCAATACACTGCTTTTAAACAATACTAGCTGTCTTCCACTGATGTATTATAGCCTGCTACGCAACCCAGTACTGGTAGCTGACATGATTTGTAACTCACCGAGTAGGGAGAATAAGACTTGATCATTGGCGGAGGAGATGAGCAAGGCACAGTGCCATATGGCTTGTGGTTGGCTAAGTGAAGAGTGTTATCCCACTGCAGGAGGTGACAGCCTTTCAGTCAACACTCAGGGAATAAAAGTCTTTTGTGTCCAGATGTGTCTCAGAAAGCTGAATCAGAAAACTGAAAACTGATTTTTGAATTGGGAAAACCAAAATTTGAAATTATAGCTAAAAATTAAATTCAATAATGACATTGAATTTCAAACCACTGTATTAAATTTCAGATTGCGCCTTACATGTTACATTTTTGAATTTGCTCAACCAGAGTTCTACCAGTGAAGGAGAATGAGCAGTCCACACCACTTTTTTGAAATTATACAAAATGATAAGCACACAGTCAGGTTTACAAAGGAGCAAAGGTTGTATCAGGGGTCTTAGCTGCGACACTAACCTCAGGCGGGCCACGTCTGGTCCTTCTAAGAAACCCTCAAGACCTAAATGAGGGGATCTGATACTTTTAACAAGCCAGTTAATCCTGTATCTTATCTATCATATCTCTCTGTCGCTTTACACAGGGAGAAGCTTAAAGAGGCTCTCGACACAAGCCTGGAGGTTGGGGATGGAAGGGACTCGTGTTCCATCTCCCTCTCCAGCAGCCCCATGTCCAACCCAGGCCCTGGCCCTCGCTCCTGCCAAGGACCAGGCCCCAGCCCGTGTCAAGGCCCTCGCCCGTGCCAAGGACCTGGCCCTGGCCCCAACCCGTGTCAAGCCCACCGCACATGCCAGGGACCAGGCCCCATCTCTAGCCAGTGTCACGGTCCCAGACCGTGTCATGGCCAAGGCCCGGGATCCGGACCGTGCTCAGGCCCAGGACCGTGTTCAGGCTCTGACCAAGGACCCTCGTTCCCCTCGCTGCCAGACAGTCTCCTCTCTGGCGGCCCGTCACTCGCGTCTATCCCTGATGCTCTCAATTCCTCCTCTGCAGGCCTGCCTCCTATCCCAGACATCCTCAGCCCTATGCCGGTGTATCCTGCTGGGGTGCTGCTGGTATGTAACAGCTGTGTGGCCTACCAGCAACTAGTGGACGCCCAGTCGCCCATGCGAAAATGGGCTCTGCGTAGGAAGAACGAGCCGCTGGAGGCTCGCATGCAGCGTCTGGAGCGCGAGCGCACAGCAAAGAAGACCAAGCGGGCGTGCGAGACGGAAGAGGAGCGGGAACTGAGGAGGCTGCGGGACCGCGAGGCCAAGCGAATGCAAAGGATGCAAGAGACGGAGGAGCAGCGGGCGCGCAGGCTGCAGAGAGACAGGGAGGCCATGCGTCTGAAGAGGGCCAACGAGACGCCCGAGAAGAGGCAGGCCAGGCTGATCCGCGAGAGGGAGGCCAAGAGGATCAAGCGCCGGCTGGAGAAGATTGACCCTTCTCTGAGGACCCAGATAGAGCACGACCCGGCCGCTATGGCTGCCCTCACAGCAGACATGAGTCTCTTTCAGTTCCCCTGCCCCATGCCTGTCCCTTCCATTGATAACGGTCTATTCATGAAGCTGCCGTAATAGGACCAGACCATTAGGGGCAACCTACCTGACTTCTGGCAGCGTCAATAACCTCTGCACTCCGCCATCAGGTTGCCATGGTCACAGTGAACCATTCCCAGCTGGTTTAACTCCCAGCTTTTTCTGTGTCTAACAACTCCACACACAAACTGCTTTGTTAAATACAACAAAAAAAAAAACTACTTTAATTTATTACAGTCTAGAAGACCTTCAGAACAGGGTTCAGAATGTTTCCTATTGTATGGATGATGATATAAAAGCATGTTGTAAAGAGATTTATCTGTTCGTCAGTGGGCTAGCAGATTTAACACAGCTCATTACGGTAGGAGCAGTTACACACTTCCTTCGAGGAGGATATCTTTTGCACATGGGCCTTCAGTGATGGGAGCGGGGACTTTGTAGCCACAGCCCCTTCCTCTCTGGCCCACTCCGCCAGCCCAGTGACTCGGGTTTACTGGTAGCTACACCTCTCTTCAAGCTGCCAACGTGGGTCCCTGGGAAGTTCATATTCACTCCGACAACTACCTCACTTGGGGCCGTGGTTGCGCCCTCTGTCCTGTGGCTTACTGCGTTCCAACTGCAAGCTTCCAAAGCTCTGTATGTACTGTACACCACTACAGAAGATGCGGGTTGTTTTCCATGATTTGTGTTTGCATTGATCACTCAGGCACTTCAATACGACAAAAACATTCACAGGAGCATCTGATGTACAAACACCGATATCACAGGTATCTGCCAGGTTTGATTAAAACATTTTCCTTATCAGTTACATTCTGAATTTTTTGTCCTATTGAACAAGCCCTGTGTTGAGCAACATTCCCCCTCATCTCGTTATTTGTACAACTTCATACATATTGCCTCTTACATTCTTTTTGCCAATATTTGAACCTCTGATTTCCTTTTCTCTCATTGTTAAACTCCATAAGCTTTGCCAATGTCATTTTGTTGTACGTATTTTCTGTTGCAGAGCATTTCTTTGGCTCATGAAAACCCAGTCTGTGCTGCTGTTACTGTACTGTACAATACATTAGTTACCTCTTATATTTTTTGGGCTCATCACATTGAGGAATATTGTATTAGAAAATGTTCCATTAAGTGGTCGCAATCAAACAGTTCCAACTGTTATTTGATCTAGGCGCCAGAATTTGTCATATTACTTGAATTCTGCCGGCAAAGAAGTATATGTGTTCCTCTTTTTAAATAAATTGGACGATCTTAAAATTGTATTATTATAACGCAGAGGATCATACACAGGTAATGCATCCCCTTGTTCATGCAATCTGTGTAGCACTCAAATGCTTTTTAATCAGTTCCACTGAGACTGCAGTACCTCCAAAATTTAAATTGTACCACTTAAATTATGCATAGTCTTTAGGATTCAATGGTGTATTATCTCACTCAGCAGAATTGGGGAAATATGTTAAATGATTTATGACAGGGAAAACTAGTTTTAGATGCACGACCCTGCTTTACAATCTTTTTTTTTTTTTTCCCTGATCCCTGGTGCTGCTGAGCACTCGGGCTAACGATCATGACACCTTCAGCCCCTGCTGGGAGAGAGATTTTCTTAATCTATATTCATTGACCTCATTCCAACACATATTTATGCAATATGATGTGAATATATTTTTCTTGTGAAAATGTTTTGATGATTTTGTTAAATGGTATAACATTGTTTAAATTAGAGGCCATGTTCAGAATTGGCTTTCTTTTTTTCCTTGTGTAATTTCCTGCCTGTAAGTTTACCTCCAATATTTCATAACTTCACTTCTCCAGATGCAAATATTTACAGTGTCAAATGACCAGTTTCTGAAATATTCCTCCACGAATATTGTAGACAGGAACTAAGACTGGTTCTGTTTGAGTCACTCCTAGACAGAAGCCAATTTACCTGGCTATTTGCTATAGCAAATTTAACAAAAGACACTATGTAGGATCTTTTTTTTGTCCTCAAAGGCTTGTCTAGGAGTGCTTCAAACCTCTATGCAACAGGGGTATATTTATTCCAAGGGAAATTAAGACACTTTTCACTGAAACTATGCAGAATGCAATTTTAATTTAAATGGACTTCAATGTATAGAGTTTAGCTTCTCAGGCAATTTTAACTCAGTGAGAGGGCTCAGACCCTAGATACAGCACCCTGGTCCATAAAAATCATTTATAGATCTCTTATCATATGATATTGTATTAAGTAACAAGGTTTTAGGGAGTTATGTGGGTGTTCCAGAGACACTTTTGTCGATGCTATGTTTCGTGGATCTCTACCTAGTTCAGCACATGAAAGCAACAGGGTCTCACTGCTATCCTACTCATGACACGCCAAGGGCAGGTCAGTGGTCAAGACAAAGGCGTCAGGTATTATTTATTTCTATCTTGGGTTCATCAACTACTTCTCTCAGACTATGAATACTAGGTATTCTCAGATGTTGCTTTTTGATTCGGTGCTGAAATTGCTGTGATCACCCTTGTCCTACAGTGGAATAATGCTACAGAAAGGTGTTCTGACAAACTGTTGCAAAGGAAGTACTATTAACTCTGAAGTTCTGTTAGTCTTTATGAGCAGTACTTTCAGTATGAATTAGGTAAGCACTGCATGTCGTGAAACTGCATTTGTCCTAGAATGGTTCAATATGAGCTTGTGTTCTACTGTTAGTTTATGCCTGCCTGTTTTTACTCAGTTTAATCAAAAGAAAATAATCTTTTCATACGTTGTTTAAACTTTGGCCTTCTATTACGCCTATCAGGATTTTCTCTCAATGTCCATGTTTACAAAAGAAATCTTTCTGAAAAAAGGCCAAAATGAATGAGGTAAACTGATAATGAGAACATTTATGCTAGCTCTGTTATCAATGCATTCTGATTGGATGGCACTTTGGGGGCGGCCATCCTCTGTTACTGGATTAACAGATGTACAGATCATGATGAAACCTGGAATAGAATGTGGAAATAAACATTGACTTTACTATAGTGCAAGTATCCATTTTCTCTTCCCCTTCTCCCTCAAGCATCAGTCAGCAAATAGACTACTCTTATCTTTTTTTAATGGACACTGTAAGCTGCAAAGGGACCTCTATCCTTAGCAGACAGTGTCAAACACATCTGTAATACCCAGACAGTGAGCAGTCCCATCCAAAGCTAACATGATAATAACAGGAGAGTAGGCAGAGACAGAACATGAAGTGGTAGAAGTCAGAAGTAAAGCACAGAAGACGACTCACATGTGCCAGAGACGGTTAATTTGTCAGAGGCTGAATGTGAAGCACCTCACTGCAGATATACTCTATATATATCCACTGTGGATGTGTATTCATCTGTTATAGTCACGATTCCTCTTGTGTAAAAGATAATACCTCAGCCTCAAACTGGGAGGACTATGCATACTGTCTTTTACATCTATGCCTTCAGGGAGAAGGGGCTATTGTAAAACCCCCTCGAAACTAAACTTTCCTCTAAATGCACTTAAGAAACACACAGCACATGAGTAGGATAATAGTTTATATTTATATATATATATTATATTGTGTTTACTTAACAAACATGATAAATGCAATGTCTCCAAGTTAGCTGTAACAATAAAAATACAATATCTTTGTGTCCTTAAGTACATAGAATTAAAACAGCAAAACAAAAAACAAAACCGCCCTAAGTAGTTCACGGAGAGGTACAAATATACAGTACAAATCTATTTTATTCAAAAAAGGGTACAAATAAAAATGCAACAAAATAGAGATATTAATGCTTTGTTAAGTTCAGGTAGGTGTAGGGTATTCTAAGGGAGCACTTTGGGTAGACAACTCTAAGGCTTCTGATAAAGAATCAATACATATTGGTACGGCCATACAATATTAAAACTCACTATACAAAGTTCATACAACCTGGATTATACTTGAGGATTGAATGTTACATATACATCATTGCATATATTTTGCAGATTTAGGCATAAAAAAAGATGCTGTTTGTTTTTTGTGATTTTTTTTCTTAACCAGTTACACATCACATAAAAAGCAGTGTCACCTAGTGCCAAAAAGTACAATGTCAAATCTGAAAATACACAATGACTTCTTTAAAACTTTAAACCGTTCTCATTCTCCTGATTTAATTCGGCATCAGCAATACCAAAACCGTCCTGAATTCACCTTTGCAATTCAATATTGGACCAAACAACAGGGAGTAGTTTACACAGGGAATATAAAGCCCATTTGCAGAGTCACAAAACAAATGAACAAATCATTACATTACCACCAATAAAAAGCTATCTCTGATTCGAGTAACCTACCTCTTTCTCCCTATGCCTAAATAGAACCGCCGTCTGTTGTACAAGACACCAAACAACCCCTCACTTCTAGGGAGGAAAAAGTACTCATTCTGTCCATTGACAAATAAAAAAAAAATAAAGGGGGGGTTAGGGATTGCCCTCCATTGCAGACGCTCTTGACATCCTCTTGTTAAAAGTGCAGAAAAGAGCTTGCATTCACTTTACTTTCAGACTAGAGAAAAACGGAAATTACATGTTAAGCATAGGCCTAAAGAGTGTATTCAAAATTTTAACTGAATAGATCATGCAGAGAAAAAAAAACACAAAAACAAAAAACAACCTGTTTGTGATTACATGGTTGAACTGTCTGGGGCCCAAAGAGACTGTAGCCCTTTCAGACAGAGAAACACTACATCTACTGATGAATTTCTGCTTACAAGCTTTAACAAGTGTAAAGTGTCAAGGGAGGGCATTTCTGATTTGTTCCTGTACAGACTGAAAAAGCAACCCCAAGTCTATTAGAAGCATTATTCCATCAACACATTGTACAAAGCAGATCTTAAGGCATTATCGACAAGCATCGTAATAGCTAACTATACAAAAAATACTAAATATATCTACAGAAACAAACACAATTTGTGATTTTTCCATGATTTTGTGTGCTTTACATTTTGAAACTCTTCAATTTACCAACAGTTAATTTTAAAACACTGTAAAGGAGGGCATTTAGTGCAATTACTTACAACAAAAGACTATCAGTGATGTGAATAAAGCGAGTTCACTGGACATCTTGGTGAGAAGTAGAGCTTTCCTGCTAAAGACAGCATACCTTGCTCAAAGCAGAGGGCAAAAAAGGCTCATTGTAGCACAGGATGGTCTTGCTGTGAGAATTAACAGGAGGTAAAGTCACAGGTGGCACTGCTTGCACCATTTAAATCCTATCAAAGGCGTCTTAACCTAAAATACAGTGTTGGAGTGGCTTGGCAATTGTGCCAATATTGATGCTGGACACACATGAAAATCTGAGTGACACTAACCTCATGTGATTTGGCTCCAACTATGTGGCAACATCAGATGTAGATAAGAGTGTACTGATCTGTGACTGAACAGTATGCTATATTTAAAAAGTTGGTGAGAAATAAGGGACTGCTGGGCAAAAAATTTTAACAATGTCGCAAAAACAAAACACTGGTTCATATTCCTATGAGAAGGTAATTTAAAGCAAAAGTACTAACCAGAAATCAGTGTACAATGACTGCATCAGCCAACTTGCATACGATACAAACCTGCCCTACCGTTTCGTAGGTATACTAGAATACTTCAGAGTTTACTGCATAGTACATGCCAAGACTACATGAAATGGTTTCAGGTATTTTGTGGAACTATATTGCTTACAGCATGGGAAAAAAAAAGAAAAAAAAACTCAAAATGTGGTCATTACTGATAAACAAAATGTGCTGAGCTCTTTATGGCAAGGTGTACTCTTCGCTGTAGGAGTTTCTGAATGGCGATCGACTAGGAAAACCATTTCAAAGCATCTTAAAGTTGCTCATGACGACAGTACCAGAGGATGTGAGTTTGCTCGGCCCAGCTCATGTTTATCCTTTCAGACATTTCTCTGACTGACAGAGGGTCAGGTTGTACGCTCGGTGAACCGCGAGGCCTTAGGGGCTCCGCTCTACAGAAATGTTATACAGGCAGCCAGGGTTGGAGTTGGAGGAAGGGACGGGCGTGTGTGAACTACATTTGACGCTGTTGTTTATGTAGAGCGTCGGACGTGGGACCCCGGCCCGTCAGAAGACAGTCGATGTCACCACGTCGTTGCTTACATACACAACAACGTCTGGGCTGGCGGACAAGCTAGCTCAGAAGTCTACAAGTACAGACACCGACACATTACTCAGACACAGAATCGACAAACGTGTAAATAACAAATCCTAGGATTCGCGTCTGAGCACATCCAATGACACAAGTGATATTAAAACAAATGCATGTCACAGACGATTCAGAGGTGATTGAATACTTAGCCAGAGGTAAGGTTAAAAAGTCTATGACAGTAATATATTCTTTTAAAAAATTACAGGAGGAAAAGAAAACTGGAACTGTGTGATTTACACTTTTTGATGGGAATGTCTATGTGTGGAATGCCATCTCATTATAAACATCTGAATGATTTTGCGTCCGGTCTAATTGCACTTAAATCTTAATTTCACCCTTTTGGATTTTCTCAGTGACGATGCTAAAATCTGTCAGGAGGAAACTGCAGCATTCATCTTGGCTAATTTGTAAACAGAGTTAAATATGCAAGTCAGTTTTTCTCTCACCACAAAACACCAAGAATACTTCAAACATATTCCCTTCATTAAAAAAAATCTACCATCTGTGATTCCCATTACAAGGTCAGTGTGAAATCGATGAGTGAAGTTTTCTATGTGCAACACAAGACAATCTTAAGATCCACTGGATAAAGTATATCCTAGTACAAAATAAAAGGACCCTACAGTATACATTAAAACAAAAGACAAAACAGAAGTTAAATTGATAATGTTCACAACTTAATTAGAGTCAAGCCTCTCTTGGAGATGCACTTGAATAAATCCATATTAGGAACATAAAATACCATCAGTGAGATGGAGAACCAAACAAAAGAGAGGCAGTTCAATCTATAATGAAATACATGGTTTCTTGAGAAATTTGCCAAAGGCATGCTTTGACTGTGTTGAACTGTTGAAGTAACAATAAAAATGAATACCAAAATAGTGCATCACCTTTTAAAAAGCAGAAAAAGTTTCAGGTCGGGGTTAAAAGAATATTAGATCTTATACCTCAGATGTATAGAGATATAAAACAGCACACAGAGAGATTCCTGGGGGAATGCAGTCCAGCCATGTGCTCTAAAAAGAACTATTGCTTTAACTGAGCAAAGATTGACTCAAGTTGAGGGCGAGGAGAACACCATGTCGCTGACACACACACGGTTTCTGACCCACAGATCTTTCCAAGGCAACCGACCAGAAGGACTTTCCATTCTGGTGTCCAGGGGTTTAGGCTAATGTGGTCCGCAGCCAGTGAGGTGGGAGGGTTTGTCTCTCAGCTTCATTCCCACAGGTGACTTTGGTGATGACCAGCCAGTGCCTCCTCCATTAACGCTGTTTAAAATGACATTAAAAGTCACCAGTCTGGTCGGGAAAGCTTTGAGGTATAGTGAGGAGGAGGAAGGGTGTTGCTCAGGAAGTGAAATGATTCTCTAAGGAAAACGTTAAACTCTAAGTGGTGGATATTCTCACTGATGATACTGGAATGCAAGATATCTCTCTTAGAAAACAAAGTAAGTAGACATGAACTCAACCTGTGGCATTTACACACACACACACGTGTTAGTGCCCTCAGGGGTAAGCCAGAGGGCATGATGGTGTGCAATGAAAGCAGACATTTTTTTGGAGTGGCAATTGATTGCTGAACAAACAGACAGATTGATTGATCATTATGTTGATTGTAAGACGAGTGGGACATCCCACACTTGGCCTGAGAGAGGATCCCATTCTCTGCAGACTGGCCTCCTGGGAAGGAAGGAGGGAGGGGAGAGAGTAGCTCTGCTGACAGTAAAGGTTTTAGACTCCTGCCGGAGAAGCATAATGTAACATACATTGACAGTTAGCGTCAACAGCGTCAACATCATTACAGGAGCTGCTGATGTCAGCAACTCCACTCTTTTTGGGTGAATGCTTTAGAAGGGAACAGGATCATAGGAATGGGGAGGATAAGAGATCATTGGTTGTGATCTTGTCAATACATCAGAACCTGCAGAAGTAGGAGCTTCACTGTGCTACAAACACATTCTTCTTAGTCCATGGTCTTCCAATGAGATGGTTTGGTCAAAAAGGAAGCAGAGTGTTCTGAATGCGATAACCTCTGAGCATGAGTATGAGGGCGTGGCAGCGAAGGAGGGAGGGAGGCAGGGAGGAAGAGAAATGCAGTGGACTATGGTAGGCGATTCATCAGCTACATACTTTCAATTCAGCGCTCCCTCTCCCTGTCAGATCTCAGCTGGCTGGGAGAGCACAGGCTTTTTTCCCTTGGCTGACTGACATCCAAACCAAACTAGAACCACTCACCAGATAGCTTTGATAAAAACAAAGATCTTGTATTCTTATAAGGTGTGCAAAATCTCAAACATTCTGAGGCTACATTCTCACTCTTTTTTCCTCTTTCTCACACTCATTCTTACTTTTGGCAGTCTCTTCTATAGTTGCTACCAAAGTTGATGCTACTTCCCTGCGTTAGAGCGCCCCTCGATGGACAGTTTGACCTCCTGGGGGATGAACGAGGGCCTTGAGGGGCCGGAGGTGCTTATCTGAGGACGTGGCCCTTCGTCTCCCTTCATGGCATATCTTTGGAGGCCAGGTGATGACCAGCGCCTCTGAGAAGCACCCAGCACAGGCTGCACCACTCCCATCGCTGCCCCTGGACAAGCAGAGCCCTCTGTGTGCAAATGGTAACTGCTCTGGCTCCTAGTATGCTCTGCTGAGGTCCTATTTGGTCTGGTGGGCAACTCGGTGTGCCCGACAAACCCCAACTGTATGGCCTCCTCCTTGTCACCCCCCTCTTTCTCTCTTTCCCTCGGTCTTTCTCTGTGAATGCGTTCTATCCTGAAATGAGACTGAGGCCTTGGTTGCTGAGGGGCAGGTGGCCCCATAGGCTGGTGACCCAGCCCGGATGTAGAGTTGGCTTTATTGGAAGTCCTGGACAGGTTCAGCTGCTGCTGCTGTTGTTGTTGTGGATGATGGTGCTGTGGTTGTTTCTGCTGCTGTGGCTGGAGTTGCTGCTGTAAGGTGATGGACACACACACGTCTCCCACCTGCAGGTGATGGCAGCCCAAGCCGTAGAGCTGGGCTGTGCGCTCAGGGCTGCAGGATGACCAGCCCTGGCCAAATACAAAAAAGGGATGCTCTGGGGGCACATCGATGGTCACCTTGCTCTGCTGCTCACCCACAGTGAAGTGAAGTGCTACAAGGCCTGGTCTCTGCTGACTGGCACGGATGTCAACCACCATGCTGGAGTCAATCTTGAGCCCTCCGCTCACCTCAGCGCTCCGCACAAAGTCCTGAGTCTGCAGGTCCTCAACACGCTTCAGTTCCCCTGTAGCCAGCTGTATAATGGCCCCCTTCATGAAGTGCGATGGGTTGCAGGGAGAAGGGGCAGGAGCCAGGCTCGGGGCCTGAGCCAGATCTGCTGTAGCTGGGACAAAAGGCTGCTGAGGGAGCTGCTGCTGCTGCTGCACTGTGTTCAGATCCACCTCAGCTCTGTCAGGCAGGCACACTCTGGCAGGAGGATCAGAGCCTTTAAAGTTGGAGATAGGGGAGGCCATGGTGGTAGAGGATGAGGCATCATTGGCCTGGCATGGGTAGTGTTGCGGTGGTGGCTGGGGATGATGCTGGGGGTGATACTCCAGAGGAATAAGGACCGGTTGCCCATTGGCTAGCATGACAGCATGACCTGGCTGCCCCGTTTGCTGCTGGAGTGTGGTCACTCTGGGGTCACTGTAACCCACAGGCTGGGCAATGTACGCAGTCCGACCAGAAATTACCCCTGTTGTCTCGCCATGGACTTCTCTGGCTCTCTGGGAACCTTGAGAGAGGTTCAAGGGAGCAAAGGACACCTCTTTACGACCACCCTGGACAGAGGAGGCCAACCGACCAACCACCTGCTGGACCTAGAGAAAGAAAAGGGAAAAAAAAGTGTTATTGGGAATTTTGCTGAAAAACACAAAACAACTGACAAATAGCTTGGACCACAAAGTTCCAACAAGGCATAACCAATGCGCTTCCACAGCAGCCTGAACCACTGTATGCAAATGTGGTATGAAATATCTGGCTGGCTCAGTGACTGCCTACATTTCCACAGTCTAAGCTATCAGTAAAGCCCCAAACTGACACATGACATCATCTTGATGTTTAACATGCATTACAATTCCTTCTGTCAAATTTTCCTACAGACTTCTGTGGGGAAATTTTGCAAGATGATCATAACAACAAGGACACCATTTATAACATGAGGAAAAGAGGCGGGATACAAACTGTTTTGGACTTGCCTGATAACTTGAGTTGTGGAAATTTTGGAAGACATCACATAAGCCAAATATAAACCAGACAGATATTCTCTGTCTGGTTTACATTTGGCTTATGTGATGGTAGTCACTAGTGCATGTTATTGCCACTTGCCTGGTTTTGTAGTTGACAAGGTAATAATGCCCTTTTCCCCAGTTTCATTAATTTAAAACATAGGCCTATTCTTATGATAACATGGTAGTGTGCATCTAGCAGCGCCCTTTAGTTTTCAATGGGGAATGCTAACAATACCAACAAGTCACTCTTTGGTTAATTGTAGTGCTACAACAATTTACCACTAACCCTGTCTTTACTATGAAAACTAAACTAAAATTCCAAATGTCAATGTAATTACAAATGAAAATTTTCCTAACCAGTGCAAACCACCAGTAAAAAAACACATGGTTTGAAATTACTTCAGCTGAACTGTTCAAATTTGAATCATCTACTTCCCTCCCTGCCCACCATCCCAAAAGAAAACAGTGGGTTTTACTGAGCATCTCTGTGCAACCACAAATCAAACAGTTTCGACACAAAGTATGGCTGTGACTGATTGCCCAATGATCTACATACCCACAGCACAACAATAAAGGAAGGAAGTGGACTGTAACATGAAAATTTGCCACTAAGTCATGGAAATAACTGCTGTGAAAAAGGGTAAAATTAAGACCCACACAGAGATAAATGACATATCTAGGCTACTAAAATTTCTACTAAAATTACTGGATATAAAAATACCACAGCAAAAGGTAAGGTCAAATCATCATGAATACTAGGATATAAGAACTGGAAAAAAGAGTCATATAAGCAGGCCATCTCTAGAGCCAGCAGGGTGTCTTACCTCCAGGTCACTGTCTGGGGTGCTGCGCTGGCCAGGTGAGCTTCTCTCCTCCAGCCTGCGGCTCTGCAGGCTTCTCTCCTGGGTGTGCTCCAGTGCTACAGAACTGGATGCTGCCTGCAGCAGCCGTGCATTTCTGGCAGTGTAGACCGAATCTGGTAGCATCTCCCTGGCCCCCTGCTCCTTATCCCCTCCATTCATCTCCGGTTCGTTCTCCTGATGGACACTATGGGGGTCCCTGGGGGCGGCCCTGGTGCCCTGAGGGTGGTAGAAGACTGGCATCCCTCGAGGGCTGAGCTCCGCTGCAGGCAAGACCCCCACTGTGCCAAGGTGCTGCTGGGCAGCCTGCTCTGAAGGCAGCATCAGTGGGACACCACTGGATGCTGCAACTTTGGCAAAGGTATGAGCAGCCACCTGGGCCTGGGGAGGAGGGGAGACAACACCCTCCTGTATGACAGATGGGTAGGGAACAAGGTGGGAGACAGTGTGGGGCTGAGGGATGGTGCCTGAGGGAGAGATTAACGAGCTGGGGACGAAGCCAGGGGGTACAGCATAAGGTACTGCAGCGTAAGGGGAACTAACAAACTGCAGAGAGGAATGAGGGATCTGGGCATACCCTAGAGGAGGATAGGGAATACCTGGATGCTGCAGGAGAGGGGAGTGTACAGTGTAGGCTGGAGAGATGTGGCTCAACACTGGGTGGAGACTGGTAGGCGAGTAGGTGACAGAAGGGAGAGCCACTTTATACAGCATGCTGTATTGGTCGACGGGCACCGCTGGTATGCCATCCGAACCCTCCACTCCATAATGAAGCCCAGGCTGAGCTCGCAGCCACTCTGTAGATGGGGCCCCTCCCTGAGTGTCACTGTTGGCCCCAGAGCTCTGGGTGGAAGCCACTTCATCTCCTCCAACACCACCGCCACCCACGCCTCCACTGCCGCCACCTCCCCCTCCACCAACCACTCCTCCCCCTGTTCCTCCAGCTCCACTACTGTTACTAACTGGGAGGTCCCTCTTCTTGGGGGGCAGGCACTCCTGGTTGCGCTCCTGAGCTGGCTTCATTGCAATCCTCTGAGCGACCGAGTAGCTTTACTGTACTACACAGGAACTGAAACTTGCAAGCCAGTCAGCCAGCACAGGAACCAGTTCTGAAATCACCTGGCTGACCTCGTCCACCAATTCACCTGGAAAAACAAAGAGAGGATTTATAAGCTCAATTCAAATCCTTGCCTAGGTTGTATACTGCCTCATCTCATCAGTGCCATGATGACTGTGATGTGGTCTAACTGGATGAAAATAAGCAAATGATACACATAAGGTTAGTTAGTTATTTGGTTAGTGGATAGATCAGGTTTAGAGCTACACATTGGACGCATTAATGCACCATTAGACTGCACAAACATTCCTCCACTTCACCTGGTTTTACAGTCTGAGACATTAGGTGATTTGCTCACCATGGATACACATTCTGCTGCTGGCCACACCGAGAGGACACAGAACCAGAGGGAGAGGAAATAACAGCAAAAGGGGGGGGGGGGGGGGGGGGGCAGCAATTCAGTTGAAACTTTTAGCTTTGAGTCTAAATGCTTTCAGATGATTCAGAACTGGGGATTCATTTCTCCTTTCATTTCTCTTTATCACAGTTTTTTCCCCCAGTTTTTTTAGTCCAACTACTCAATTGACGTATTAGAGAGCCAGGAGTAATGTAAGTGTAAAGGTTTTCTTCTTGACACTCCTTGTGAGTTACACACCATATTATGCACACAGCACGCTTCATAAGCCCACAACTTTTAAAAATAATAAAATTCACATTCATGCCAAATGCATGCCCTCTTTTCCACGTGCAATGAAGGTGACATGGTGTTAGTAAAAAAAATTTGAGCAGGTCTTTAATTTTTTCCTACAAATACATTAGGCGGTAGACCTATCCCTTCTAATTTGACAGTGCAGAAACATTTTGCTACAATCTAACTCGACTTGGATCTGCATACACATTCAGAGTATTCGTTTTACTATAAAAGCCTGGCTAATCACCACAGAGGAAAACGAGATCTGAACGTGAAACATCATGCACTATCATCGAAATAATAAATCGAAATAATGATGTGCAGTAACGTTAAAATCGGTTGCGTTGGAAAGTTAGTCACAAGTTAGAAAGCTTGCAAGCGTCATTCAAACTGTTAACGTTACAATTCAAATCAAATAACGATGTGGTTACCGTTAGCTAGGTAACTTGGCTAAAGTTAGCTACTTGGTGTTAACGTTACCCAAAACACAGAGAAGTGACAGCATGACACTTTGTAGACTAAGCCAACACTAAACGTAGCTAGTGTGTTCACATGTTAATATTATGTGAGGCCAGTTAGCTCTGTAATTTATCACTGGACACCATCCCAGCGGAGTCATGCTAGCTAGCTACGATAGCTAAAACAGCCACTACTAGCTAGATGAACTGACTCTCCACTCCTCCTCGACTAATATCAGCCATCTAAAATGGCAATGCATGGAATGCTTAGACGTCTCTGCTTTTTCTCATTTTATAAACGTACCTCCAAATGTCATCTCGAATATGCTTTGCTTTATAAAAAAAAGTTGATATGCTGAGGAAAATTGGAGAAATCAAGGCTCAGGAGTCGAGCCCATTTCGGAGGCCAGCAGACGAATACGTAGAGGCGCTCACGAATGACGTCACTTAGTTTGTTCAATTTCCTGATTTTTTTTTCATCCACGAACGTCTTGTACAAAAGATTAAAAGCTGCTACTCTTGACATCGCATTTTATGTACACCCAACTCTGTTACGTGCATAACACACATCCTTCGTTTTCAGCAGAACCTGCCAGGTCCGTTTGAAATTTCAGGAAAAAAGAAGAGTCATTGCTTATTGAAGACAGTACGTTAGACTGTAAAGTATGCGTCTTGTCCAGCCTAGTATTGTAAGATATAAATTGTAAACCAAAACAAATACACAAAATGGATTTTGGAGATTGTTTAAACGCCTCAAATGCACAATATGAAATTTTAAACAGTAGGGGGAGCTGGTGAATTTATCTCACCGTACTGACCTAAACATATTCAATAAAGTGAATTCAATATAGTCGTCCTATGACAAATTCAAGAGTGGTTTCAAGAACACCAGGATGAAGTAAAATGCCTCCCATGGCCTCCTCACCCACCAGCTCTAAACATAACTGAATCCCTCAGAAAACCTCCAGACCTGGAGGTTTTCCTTCTTGAAGAACGGGCTGATATCCCACTACACACAGTTCAGGACTTGTGTGACAGCATTCAAAGGAGGACTGAAGCTGCTCTGAAGGGAGAGTGTGGCCTTACTCCTTATTAGCTACTTGTCCACCCCCTGTAGGGATAGTAACTCCCAAACATATCTTACCACTTGAACACTGCAGTCAATTCAGAACAATATACTTCAGCCTATCAGTTAACAAATACTTACCTCTATACCAGTGTAAAACACTAGAGATGTGTCTGGTGTTACAACTCAGCTGTGCATCTTCATGGCAGTATTAGAGTGTAATAACAGACCTGTTCTGCTTAACCTGGCACATTACTATGGAAGACTTGCACACACATGCAGATGGTGATTCAGATCTCATGCTTATGCAGCAGTTTGCTTAATATTGTACATACAGTAAGTTAGCCTAAACCTATGCAGGGTCCCCTGATATCAAAATAAGGTTCCCTAAAATCATGATCGTAATATGAGTGTTACTTTACAACTAAAAACTACTTACAATGGATACTGGATTGCACAAAAATCCCCTGAGAAAACCTTGCAACACAGCTGTCATTGACAATGTCAGATGTTAATTTCCCCTTAAGGAATTACTTTTGCAACCATAAAGCCAGAGTGAAAAAAAAGAGTAAAGAGTAAAAACAGATGCACCATTTTTACATTTTAAATTGAGGGGGCACCTGCCAGAAAAGGCCCGGACCCACTGGGCTTAAAGGAGAGAGTAGCAGAGAAGATGCAAACAACTTTTTAATTTTAAGCCAACGACTGCATAAATTTGAGTGCATTAATCAGTGTCAGTCTACGTATGTGTGATAGTTGCATATCAATATTCATTTAGAATCATAATCACTTCTATTGCTGAGTATATCTGTATATAGACACTGGCATGCAGAGCAGGAAAACAAGGGCACCCTCGTGACCTCGTCTGTCCTGAGGGTGCCCAAGTGCCCCTCCTCACTCCACAGGACCGCCAGGCGAATCAGCACCAAATCATATTTTTTGAGCTGTAAACTTGGTTATTTGGCACCTCAATCAGTGATGTCAAGGCGGGCGTTTCACCTTTGGCAGCTTCAACTGCTTTGCAATCAGAAAATTGTAACCACCCCCAAGTAGAGATGGGTGATCTGTTATCAGAGACACCCCTTCTTATGCGCTCTCACTTCCAACCCACTTTTTCCTCATCTTTCAAAATTGTGTACTACTAGGCAGACTGGCTGAAAACATTGTGTTTAAGTCCTCTTTAGTGGCATCTATTGGGTGATGAAACAGGCCTATGAATACACTGAATACACTTGCCATTGTTCCACTGAACGAACACTGAGTCTACAAGGTCATCCTCCCATACACGGTTAAAGGCTCAGGATTGTAGCCTAGAGACACTTTTTAAAGATTTTTTTTATTTTTATTTTTTATTAGATTGTATACATGGAGAGTGACTGGAAATATGGGGGAGAGAAAGGATGATGTGAAACAAAGTTGTGAATCGGATTCTTGTCCATAACATTGCAAGGACACATACCTCAAGCCCACTGAGCCTTCAGGGTTATTTATGCACACAAATGTTGACTAGAAGGCCTCCTCTATAGTGATATCATCATCCCATTAATATTTCCAAACCTCTCTGAAAACTGTCAATCTCAAAAAATGATGTATGATTTTCCCCACCAGTTGTAATCCCAGTCAAAATGAAGATCTGGTGTTCAGCAGGTGAACTGGGGTGTGAACCAACAGCTGTGCCGTTTTCATTTGTCAGATTAAGTTGTTACTCATACCTTTTCATTGTATACAATTGTACTGTATACATCACACTATAAAGCAAGGAATCTCTGTCTGTGTGTGTGTGTGTGTGTGTGTCCTTCGCATATCTCGAGAACCTTCGTCCGATCGACTTCACACTTGGCGGGTGTATTGCTGGGGACCCAAGGAAGTGCAGTGTCGGATTTTGTGCAATTTGGACACGCGACACGTTCAATATTAATAAACTTTGAATAAACAAGCGAACAGCACTCTGTGCAGCAGCGGCACGAACGGGCACTGCACTAGTTGTAACAATTTGCAAGAGAGGCTTCATGGGAATTTCAGATCATTTGTAAGGTCACTGGAGGTGGGCTTACACTGTCCAAAATTATAGGGACAATGTGTGACTTAAGTTAAAAGTCGCAACGAAACTGCATTTTGAGAGCAAAAAAAGCAAAACAGTCATTTTTAATTTTTCAGTGTGACTTTAAGGGTGGATTTGTTTTCGACGGCTGGCTTCCCAGTAAAAGAAAACCCAAGAACGCAACTTCATTTGAAAGGAGAAATGTAATGAATGGTTATTGATATAGATTTGAGCCTTACTTCTGTTAGGACAAACAGCTTCAGTGCTGTAACTCTGAATATAACTAGGATTACAGAATTAAAGAAAAAGTTAACAGATTTCACATACCGTTAACAAAGAAAACCCCAGGAAGGCAGAGAGGATGTACTTTATCGCTGTTAGAAACTATTTGCATAATTGAATAAATACATCTGCTGTTGATCAATATCAAACTGTGCCATAGTGGAAGCACAGTCATCATACAATTACAGCAGAGTGCAACATTGTGAATTAGTGGTAAACACAGCATATAAATATATCTCCATAAAATAAAAACTAAAATCAAGGATAAAAGTTATTCAGTACCGTTATTAAAAAATAAGTAAGTAAATTCAAGCATAAATTTATATTTGCCAAAACTATGTTAGAGAACCACCTTGAGACAGATTAACCAATATTTTCTGAATTATGTTGAGTAAAATGTACAAAAATAACAGGTGGAGGAGCAGGTTCTGCACTCATGTCACACACATCTCTACTTCTGTCACTGTAAAAAAAAAAACACCTGAACTAGTTGTGGCCAACTAATCACCGGGTTTTCTGAATATCGGAAATTACTCAATCCAACATCCAAGGATCAATGGGTCTGTGTATTGATAAGACAGGTATCCAGCCTGTCCAGTGGTCCTATATTTGAACATGACAATAAAGGGCTTTGATAACAAATGTTGAATTACCAAAACCTTCTTCAAGAAGTTGACACAGTGCCAGTTCCCTGTCAATTTAAAAGCGGTACTGGATGATTGATGACCATTTCCTTCTGTCTGTCCCTTTGCTTTCAATTATTCACTCATTTGGCTTCTGTTCATCTGAATAGATTCTCTGCAGTACCTTACCAGAAGGCCTCTATAAAAGTTTAATGAAACCATTTCAAAACAAAAAGAGACAAGGAAATATCTACCACAGATTGAAGTCCTCACAGCTCCATTTTTCCCTCAAAGTATCACCTGCATTACAATACTAAAAATATAGGTCCTTACCTCTACTTCAAAAATAGATTAAATCTAAGAAGAATAGAATCTAAGACCCTGAAATCAGACTACTTGCTAGCTACAGAGCGAAACCCTGGCACAACCCTGAACAGACGGGTAAATTGAGCAAATAGCATTAAGTTTGTGCAAAAAACCAAACACCACCATTACATTCAATCAAGCCAGGTTCAAACCTTTTACATGGGACGACTTTACCACGTAGAATGCTTATCAGTGCCATTTTCGATTTCTCTTTCTGAAGTCAAACAGTGAAACAAGACGACATATTCCATCTTCAAAATAGAAAAATGAAAGTGCATCATTGTTGTTGCAATGAAAACTTGAATTCAAATGTCAATCATCATGAGTCAGATGAAATTTAAAATTCCATTACAATAGGGAAGTCCTGACCAATGAACATTCAAAGAAAGCAGAACACTCTCTATGGATGGTCGGTCAACTGACCGACCATCCATAGAGCCCCTGCTGCCGCGGGGCTAAAAAGAGTCACGCTAGTAATTTTTATAGATCACAAACCTCTTCACAGCAATATATGAAGAGGTGCTTGTGATATGAAGCAATTCTGAAAAGAGTTTTCAATAGTTGCATAACTTCTCGTCTTTTGGTGTGCATAGCACCTGCCATGTTTGCCATTACCATATCTCTCTGTTGCCGCTTTGTCTCATTGGATTCCCAACAGACGACCAATCTCCTGACACTGTGGTGTTTCTGCTCATGGTATAATCAAAAGGGGCTTTCTTCTAGGTCAGTGACGATTTCACTGCATCACTACTGGTCTCTGAGCCATGCTGTCAGACAGAGACACTTCCCTAGAACTTAGTGATCAGCTTCCACCACCAAACTTTTTGTGTGGGTAGTATAACAAGCTCAGCAAAAAATGCAATTAATTTAGCTAAATCTTGAGAAAGACCTTATGTGAAGTAGAAAAGAAAAGAGAAACAGCTATTATGATTTGGTATGATGCAAGATGATCTTGCACAGTAGGAGGCTACTACTTCCCTAAATCCATTTTGAATCACAATCACTCATATCTCCCAACATGGATGGGAGACCAGCAGTGACGCAGTAAGAAAAACTGGCCAATAAGGAGGATGTGCTTCAATAAATCAGAACTCCTCAACTGTAATGGACTATTATGATTCAACCTGACAACTGACACTTGACTTTAGAAATTATTATTAGTTTCCCATGCAACATTAATGGTGCCAATTCTATCTTATGAATAATTCAAATGAGAAGAGCCAAAAATCTCAATTTTCCATTCATCTTAGAGAAAAATTCTTTAAAAATTGGAACATGACATTCAAATTCCAACATACTATTTTAGAAAGAGGTAATAGAAAATAGGACTGTTAAGTGTTACACAGACCTGTAGTGGACTCAGAAAAGTGAGCCCTATAACCACACATCCTCAGAGAGTGTCATTAGCTAGAGTCTCAGTAGAGAGCCAGATCCTCGCTCCATTGAGAAATTTGCTAATTGGAGTGCCATGGACACTGCGGCGGCACAGGTTTCCCACAGGGGAGAAAGGAAAGGAGGAGCTAAGGCACTCTGGAGTTGTGGGAGGTTCATGTGGGGAAGTGGCCTTAAAATACATCCTCGTCTGGTCTGAGGGGGGCCCCCTGGGGCTGGAGAGAGGGGTGCTGACTGGAGTGGGCCCCTTATACTGCCGGAGCTGGCTCTGCAGCATCTCGATTTCATCAACCAGCTGGGAGAGCTTGTGGTAGGCTGTGACAGGGCCTCCTTTGGTGATGCAGGCTTCAGGGACCCAGCGTAAAAAGTAGAGCCTCCAGAGGGCCAGGTGTGAGGGCATGAACAGGGGAATGAGGAGACCCTGCTGGTCTGCAGGTCGAGAGAACCAGTCCCTGAAGAAGCGCTCCGATGGGCTCTCCACCACCTCTCTGAGCTGGGCGAAATCAGGCTTCAGCTGCGCCACCAGGGAGCTGCGGCGGGTCAAGGTATCGTTATCATCCTTCAGTCCATTCCGCAGAGCCGAGGGCATTCCCCGCAGCGTCGAGCTGTAGGTTTTATGCTGGAGGGAAGACGCGGAGAGTTAGGTGATTTGCAATTGACAAACATAACAAACTACCTCTGTGACAGGCTGAGCAGCTTTCTTTCACTGCACTTGTGACTACAACTGATCTTACTTTAGATTCAAATTATTTGATAGCCATATAAATGATGCTGGCTCTTGTCAGGTTCTCTTTACAGCTTTATTTGCATTTCAAAGGTTAGCTACACATCAAATAAGAAAATACACTGCAGCGTCAATCTGTAATTGCAGTGTATCACCTCCTACTGAAACACTTCCACCCCATTACTGGATAAGTTTACCTTAACATTCATTAGACTGAAACTTTTTTTGGATCTCCAATTCAGCAACTGATTCAAGAACTGACTGTTTAACAGCTAACCATCAGTTTCATGTATGAGATGTTGCGGCTGTAAATTGTTTCTTGTCCATTGGTATCATTTGTCAACATTGAAGTAAAACCAACCTGTATTTTGAGTTGGTGGTGTTTGAAACAAATTTTCTACAAGTTGATTGCTTCCAAGAAGCTATGTAAATATTCCTAAAATGTATATGGCCTAAATCTGAATTGGGGCTCTCTTTTTTTGCAATGACTTCCAAAAATGTAACCCATAAACATCTCTGGACTTTTGAAATGTTTGGCTTGATGTTAAACTTGGTAAACTAGTATCTGGGTCGTCAAACCAGTTTCAAATCATCATGCTCCTGAAAGAGAGCTCCAAGTTTGGAAAAACAAACAACTAACATACTTTCTTCTACTGAACTTCCCTTGGAGTTCAACAGGGAAATTAGAAGGGAGAAAAAAACAATATGGTACTTTATTGATCCCCACAGGGAAAATCTCTTCACTTCACGTTAGAGCAGAGGGTCGGCTGGAGAGCAGCACCTCTGGAGCTGGTAGGGGTTCAGAGACTCACTCAAGCATACTTCAGCAGGTGGCTGCTTGCCGACAGGGGGGTTTGAACAGGATCTTCCAGTTGAAGGACAGTCTCTCTGACCACTAAGCCATCCTGACAAGACACCCTTGTCATGCTAATGAAGTCCTTCATGGCAATGCTGAAGCTCTGTAGCAAGAGCATGATGACCCAAAGCTGCTTTTGATAAGCCAGAACCTTGTTTTCTTGTTCTCATTTACCCTAGCTATGTATTCTGTAGTCCCTCAGGGAAATATAGTGCCGAATGTAACCACAGCTGAATCCTCATAGAGGTACAAAGAAATACAAAAGACTGGAGAGAGGAACCTGAGAGTAAGATACAATGTCTAGTGATGGTTGAGTTGCAGACTTTTAGAAGTCTTTGCACATTATGAATTTTGGCTACATATGAAAAACTGCCTATGAAAATCTGTCCCAGGACATGGGGGATCACGAACAAGGAGGATTGTAGCTCTTGAGCCATTCATTCAGCATGGTGGAAAATACCTTGAAATTAAAGCTGATAGTCTACACTCTAATTTCAAAGTGATTGTGACATTTCCAAAGTAATAATAGTAGGGAGCACAAACATTTACATACTTGTGGAGATCAGTGCCTGGCAAATGCTGGCTACAATTAAAAAGCCTTCTTTTTCATAGCGCAATTATGTATAATATTATATTAGACATATATTTACCTTTGTGCGTCTGAATGTTTTTACTGCTCCGTTCTGAACGCAGGTGGCTCCCTTGCCAACATACATGGGGTTGTTAAAGAGGGTTTGGTCTTTGATGGAGAACTGTTGTGACCAGTCCCAAACAGGGGGGAAATGCAGGACCTTCTCCTCTCCTAGACGGATGCTCTTACTCTTGGCAAAGTCCTGTGGAGTTAAGACAAGGTTATTGATACTCAGTGTGCCTGTACACAGTACAAATACAGAAAGTATTCAATGCCCTTGACTTTTTCAGCATTTTGTTTACGCCTTTCTTAATTTAATTTGGAGTGTCACTGCAAAGGGGTTGAATACTTCCTGGCTCAAAACTTTTCAGCTTTTCTTTATTTATTTATTTGTAAAACTCTGTAATTAAAACATCCACTTTGGCATTATGGATTATTGTGTGTAGATCAATGAGAACAAAACTGTATGCATTTTTGCTTGTTTTTGCTCCATTTTATTCTCATCTAGTTGTAATTTAGTTTTCCTTTAACTGTGATTAAATGTGTTTTGGTGTTATGTGTCCTTATCATTTGGTACACAGTACTATAAAAAAAACAGTGCCCTGTTATTATTGGGATTTCCTTGTATAAATATATAAATTGAATTGAACTGATTAAATATGCTATAATATGTACATGAGTCCCTCACCGTTAAGTGCTCAGCATGCTGTCGGGGACAATTGAAGAGGAAGGTACTAAAGACCGGGATCCACATGCTATCACTCAGTACGGTCAGATAGGTCTCTGTGAACTCAAATGCTGCTGGGTACTGATTCATCATCTGCCACACGCAATCCAGGAAAAGCATGAACAGTGGAGACTGAGAGACAAAGGACAAAAACAATCATGAGTGTCTTAGCAATATCCATTAGAGCCATTCCTCAAGCACAGGGTTGTTTTCAATCATGCTGCACTGTCATCAGCAGGCATACCTCCTCTTTGTCATTCTTCTTTAAGTGGTTGCATCTGTCCAAGAAGCGATGGCCAGCCATCACCCACTCCTTCTGCACCAAGCTCTGAAAGCCAATGAGGCTGCGATAGTGAGGGTCCAACATTAGCTGCACCAGCGAGGACACCACACAGTTCAGGTCTCTGTCTTCGTCCTCTTTATAGGTGCAGAATGAGAGATACCAGAATGAGAGACACCAGACGTGCATTCAGCAAGTTATTTGCAAGGAAAGCAGTCAGTTCAGCGGTCAGTTTGATTGCAACAGGAAGCGACACATTTTTTTTTTAATACAAGTTGGGTTCACTATGTGCCACATCCTCCCAGCCTCCCCAGTTTGCTAAGACATTCAGCTACAGTAAAAAAAAAAATAAACAAACAACATTTGGCTATGCTAGCAAAAGTTGGTTTATATTCATGATGATCTCAGGACACACAAGGTCACAATGAATTCCCAACCACTAGGATGAAAACATACATATATTGTTCCATCATCATTTAACTTCCCAAATTCTGGATGTTTCCCTTTTATCCATATTTTGATATGAAATACAAACTAGAAGAAAACAATATGACTTAAGCTCACTTTCCCAATATTTACTGTACTTTTGACTGAGTGATACAATGGTGCGTTTGCATGTTATGTTGCTCACAGACAGTTATGTTGATACACAGACAGACAAATAAGTGAGACAGAAATAGAGAAATCTACCTTGGAGTATGACTGAAGCATTCTTTCCATCCAGTAGATACACTATCTCAGCAGAATGCTTCAGGAAGGACCTTGAGTCACAAACAGGACACAAGTACTTGTCAACCAACCTTGAATAACAACACTCATACTTTGTGAGGTGGTGTGTACTGGTATAACACACCAGAGTCTTGTAAGACATGAACAGAGAATCATAGGTAGAGCATAAGTATTTATTTTACTCCTGGTGTCACTGGTGGGCATATTTGATTTATGTTATACTCGGGGTAGACACAAAACATTGCATCGTATATTTTTTAGGAACAACTGAGGGAAAAAACATTGCACAATTCTACCAATATGTACTATTTTACCAAAAAAAGAATACATAGTATGTGCTAAATACACAGTAAATACATAGCATGGACTATCATCCATCATATCCCACCTCATCAAAAAGAGCAAATACAAGTGTTAATGTAACTATGGTATATTCCAGATGGCAGAATAATAGAGTCACTTAAACTTCATGCAGGCCAGCAGCACCGGCAGCTCAGATGGAGCCAACAAACTGTGCCAGAACATTTACATACCTGACATACTCCAGCCATTGTGAGTTCTCAATGGATGACAGCCACTTCTCCTCAGACTCCTCAAAAGGATCTGCACACAAAGTCAAAAGAGTCAAAAACTGAAAAAAGACTTGTCGAGAAATCCTTTCAGTTTAAAAATAACATTTATCCATTAGCTTAGTAAGTCAGTGTCATTGATAACAAGTAAAATGAGGCTCACCTATGACACAGATCTGCCTGATTTTTACAAAGGCACTCTGGATTTCCTGGATGTTAGGCAGGTTCTTGTCCAGATCTGACCTGAGGACTTCACTGCGCTGTGGGTGGCTCTTAGTGATGGCAGTGCAGATTCTACCACAACACAAAGCGATAATATTCATGATGGGATTAGAGATATACTCAAACAGTTAGGCCAACATCTCATCAGTACGTCATATGTGTATTGAGAACATCACCATCAACCGTTTTAAGTATTAAAAAATAGGGCTTTAACAAGAATTACCCACTCCCAGTAATATGAGGTGCAAGAATGGGTTGGGCATTTTACTGGGGTCTGACATGTGTTTCTACATATAATCAGTGGTTTACTGTGATAACCACCATTTCTTCATGCTCCTTTAAAAAGCAGCGTTACAGGCTTGCCAATTTAGAGTTTTAGAGTATTTCCTGTCCAAGTAAAACTGGACAACTAAATTTCACTTGAAAGTGCACCCTATGTTTCACATATACTCATGGGATCAATTTTGCATTGAAACATTGCTTAACATCATGTCCACTAGTGCTGCAACAATTAATCGATTAATCGATTAGTTGTCAACTATTAAATTAATCGCCAACTATTTTGATAATCGATTAATCGGTTTGAGTAATTTTTTAAGAATAATAAGTCAAAATTCTCTGATTCCAGCTTCTTAAATGTGAATATTTTCTGGTTTCTTTACTCCTCTATGACAGTAAACTGAATATCTTTGGGTTGTGGACAAAACAAGACATTTGAGGACGTCATCTTGGGCTTTGGGAAACACTGATCGACATTTTTCACAATTTTCTGACATTTTATAGACCCAACAACTAATCGATTAATCAAGAAAATAATCGACAGATTAATCGACAATGGAAATAATCGTTAGTTGCAACCCTAATGTCCACAGTCTAAATAAGAAGTCTAATGCAAAATGTTGAATAAATATTTGCCAGTGACTCAATTTAAGCCAATATTAAACCAAAGGTTGTATATACTTTTGCATGCTGGATTTTTATTTTATTTTCATTTTACACCAACAAATACATTTCCCAAATAATTGCACTCTATTTTATTGTAATTATTTTGTAGCATAACAATATATACTCCAAGTTAAAGTGTTCACAAACTTTGGCGCATGGCTGCATGATGTCTAGCACAGACTCCCACACTATATGCAAGGTCCAGTATGTCCTTGTATCATATTTGTCTGTTAATATTATGGAACTGTGGGAAGATCAATTTGTTCACCAAATCCTCAAGCAGTTACTGAACCTGGTAAAATAAAAGGTATTTTTATTGTCTATCCACTGATGACAGTCTCCTTTCTTCCTTACTTCCCCCCACTGCTGCAGCTGAACATCTGCTACCACTATGGAATCTCAGTGTTGAACGAGTAAGAATAGAAACACAGACATCTAATAAATATTTTGAACATGTATAAAGTAGGGGGGCTTACACTACCTCTGGTCAACTCTCCTCTGCTGTAATGGATCACTGATGCTGGCCATGCGGACAAGGGCGCTCCCATTGGGGTGATTCCAGCACCACAACTAGAAGGAAGCATGTGCATAAATCAGACAAGAATCGGTGGATGCATTTCAGCTCTCTAAAGCAAATAAATAAACAGACTCTACTATAATCACTTAAGTTTAAACATTAATAACTGAAAGGGATAAACAAAACAGTGAAAAGGGGTTTTCCTGAACAAAGCATGACAAATAGCACAATAACAGAGCTCATGTACTCACAGGGATGCGCTTATCAGTGAAGAAATATGAGTACTGCTTTAGATCCTGATCTGCCAGGGAAACCGGGACCACAAAGTACTCTGGAAGGCTGAAGAGGTGGGGGGTATATTAGAACTGTAAAAATATTTCACTCGACATATCCTTTTACTCACACCTCATACATTTCTTACAGTCCCAACACACATTCTTTGTCTTATCCTAGCTTTAATGTTCCAACAGGTTTTCATTCCATACCTTGGCTGCAGTTGTAATACTGTGCAACAATTACACAGGTGACACTTTCCTCGTACATAATCATAAACACTCAAACAGGCACATCTTTTTTATAGGATTGTATGTTGCTCCATGTTGGTGAATGTGACAGTGTTGTGCTAATATTGATGAAGACTTAGTTAAAGTTCAATAGCTCGTTCACATGGCATTAGTTTGCAGCATCTGTCCCAAATAGCCAAGTTGTACTGGTGAATATCTCTGGCAGTGAGTTTATTTGTTTGGGTCAGGGAAAACTGCAGACTATACCCCCGGTGCTCCTGCAGCCCCATGTGATGTGTACTGTTTAGTGCAAGCTACTATTATGCAACTTTAAGCCTTTTCTCAAATTCCAAATAAAACAATGTGGAATCCAAACTTTGGCCCTTGCTGCACTTGGATATATGGGACAAATTGTCCCATATAGACTTGCATGTTAAACCAAGAAATTTACCAGCTTCTTCTTAAAAAGCAATCATGAAGTGAGCAAAAGATCTTATGATATAAATAAGCTCTCCTGCCAAATATACCTAATAAGGATAAAGAGTGAAATTTTTATGCACAACAACAGCAGCAACTGATTTTCTCACAAACGTATGATCAATAAAGAGTTGATACCTTGGTGAGATGGCATAACCCTCATTTATGGAGCACACCCTCCACTCTGCTGCACCCGTTCTCTTGATCTCTCGATCCCACTCAGATGAGCGGTCGAAAAAGGGGGTCTGCAATCCTCCTCCAGGGACTGTACCATTGATTCGATCCCCTGGGGATGCAGATATACATACACACTTTCAAATATTTCATGGGCATGTTTCATGCCAAAACATGAAGCATGGACTGTGAAAGTGGAATTGACAATTCTGACGTTTCGTTTACTATAAGCATCAACGCCTTTTAGAACCAAGAAAGGATGCACGGCATGCTAAGTGCGTACCTGAGGATCCATTGTATTGCCTCCCCAGATACTCAAAGCCAAACAGCAGTTGAGGATCAGCGGGATGGCAGTAGTGGGCAATCGCAAGGCAAACCTGGAATAAAAAAGGTGAAAAGTATTTTCAGACAGGAGGAAACTGTACATACCAATGAGAAATAGGATACACAATACAGTGGAAGTATGATTGTGGAAAATCCCCTCCCACTTTAACCTTCCTCTACCTGCCTCACTGCTTCCTGGATGGGCGGAGCCTCAGAATCAATATAGGCAGCCAGCTCACCTGTGGCAAACGTTTGAGAACAAAGAAGAAGCTGGCTGGCCTCATGTGGATGCCTCATCCCTCCAATAGTTTGATCTGTTTATGTGATATGCAAGTTTCCTTTGGTTTGCATATGCATTTATCGCAGCTTTAGTAGTTTATGATTTATCTGCTGTACTGACTAAGTTCCAGTAGTGGTAAAGTTATTTTTTCATTCCTAGGTTTACATAGTAATTGTGTTTGAAGTTAAATTACCTTTGTTGGATTGTTAATTATTGAAATTAGGAATTATGATGTCTAGATTAATATCCTTTATCCCTTTTTCTTCTGTTATCAGATAAATCAGTTTAAGCTATCCCATAATAAAAGATTGGACTGGAACTCCTGCCTTTGCTCATCTGTCATAACAGACAAGCCACTGAGTTGGTGATATTCCTGGAACCAGACTATCCTTAGGAGATCAGTATTCCTTCAAGCTAAATATTCTTCAATGATTGTCTGCTGGAAACCTTGAAACATCAAAAAGGCTCACAACTATTATATGATTGTTGCCCAGTAAACACTGAGTTCAGGTTCACTCTCAGCAAGGCCTGAAATGCACTATGAGGCAATTTCCCTAATCATACAAACAAAAGAACAAGTGAAACCTAGAAAAGCAAATGTTCACAGACAGTCTATAGCTCTTGGGTTTCAGGACTGAATCTTTCTGTGGCAGGACTACAGAGTCACACAATACAGTCCATTCAGTGGCAAAGCTGTGAATAACACAAGGGGACACAAAAAGTGTTCATAACAGTGTGTGTGTATGTAAGACACTGCTGCTCCCAACTCTGTAATTTCCTATGGCAAAATAAGCTATTATAGGCTGGCCCCATTCCATATGTCACAAAGAAAAACAAGAACTGAGCCCTGTTTTAGGTTCAAACACCATGTAATTACATACATGGTGTCCCCATATAGACACACCAGGAGCGAGGCAGGGCAGCCAAATCCCCTGTTTAACTATTTCTATACATAATCGAAACTCCATACGTTGCTGTAAGCAGAGCGCAGAACTTAAGGTGTTGACCACTGCACTGTAGTTATAAATTACTCAAAGGAGACTGGTTACCAGCCCATGAGATGAGATCAAGGCAGTGCCACACTGTAATGTTGATGTTAGCCAAATATATATAGCAAAATACTACCGGTATGTGTTAAGGAGCTCCAAGACCTCTAAAACCTACACACAAATTGCTCCCAGATGAAATGGGAGGGGATCAGAGGTGCAACTGTATACACACTTTAGGGGCAAACCATAAAGGAGATACACAGCTGCTTAACTGTCATAGGTCATGTAGTGGGACTGCAGGGGTAAGAGCTCCTCGAGAACTTTCCGCACACAATAATTCACAGATATAAATTTACTTCCAGCACTTCCAAACCTCCAGCTTCTACAATGTTTGTAACAGAACCTGGAGTGCAATAGCATCTGTGCTTCCAGTGTGGAGCGGCCAGAGTGTGAGAGGGCTGAATGTTTTTTTTTTTGTTCCTGCTAGCTGTGTTTTGTATCCAGCAGTCACGTGTTCCCAGGAGTTGGCAGGTTCTGTCCAAGGTGACAACTTGCTGGTTTGCCTTTTTTGTCTTTCTGCCAGCCTACAGACCATAACACTTTCCACAATTAGCTCAACAGGCCTGCAGGGCTTGGTGAGTCTACTCAAAGCCTAATGCTAGTTACCACAACAGCTTGACCTATTACAAAGCTGACTGATGTAACCAAGGAAGCCATTCATTCCTTACTAAAAAAGGGAAAACACAAATAGTGGTGAAAACAAATCATCAATACATCCTAATCTATGATGACTAACGGCCATTTTTCACAGGCCTACTGGAACTTTGAGCTGAGCTTTACTTTGAAAAATGAAACATCTGTGTCTCTAATCTGTCTGAGTCAGACTCCCATTGTCTCCCACTGTTTTATAGAGTTGTGAAAATGTTTCCTTGTATTTCTCATTTCATTTTTTTTAAACAAAAAATACTTGCCAATATTATGCAGATGCAAAACAGGCAACTATTATATAATATTGGTGTGGTTTAATAACCGTTGGGCCCCAGTTCCTCTATTATTTATTAATAGCAAAGAGGAAGAATACCCCTTGTATCTCCACAAGCATGGGATGAAAGATGACTGGCAGTTGTTGTAAAAAGCAACTTCTCATTTCATTCTCATTTTCTTCCCCCTTGAGCTAAACTCCCATTGGCTGTTACCAGGATCACTATCAGATCTCAATCTCGGTAAGTCTTTTGATCACGTCATACTATGCAAGCCAAGCCAGGCCGGACAAAATCAATCACTTTTGAAAAAATCTTGTTGGCCTCCAACTGGTCCTAAGTCAACGGGAGGGCCAAAGTCTCCAGTCTTGAGCCGGTTCACACTACAGTAGGGTTGTTTGATATTCAAAAATGACACATTATCACATTGCCTAATGAAACATCTCCGATGGCCAATGACAGCTGATGTCATCAGCTGTTTTCTTCCCAAATATTTGTTGTTGATTTAGATAAGCAGTGTTATTTTATTTGATTAATTGTTTTTACTATTTTTACTCTTTCATCCCATGACCCACCTGGGCCCAACGCTTAAGATTTCTGTTTATACTCTTTATGAAATTAAACAAATTATAGTGATTTTGGTCTGGGTAAACTTCAGGACCGCTCACCTTTTTGGCGCTCTCAGGCCCAGCTTCATCAAAACAGAACCTTACGATGCGAAAGTCTTTGCAGTACAGGATGAGCTCAGTGGGGTTGAACTTCAGCTTCTGGTTTGACCCCAGCACTTTCTTCTTCCCCTTAGTATCATTCACTGAGAGGAACAAACACAGAACATGAGTGGAAAGCTCCAAATAATGAACAAGTATGACACGTAATGTCAGCTATGGACACAAACACATTTTGTACAAGAACAAAAAATTATTAATAAAAATATGGTAATGTTGGGAAATCAAATATATGCTCTTAAATTCAAACTACTAAGAATGCATTAGAAGAGTATTTGTCTGAGAGTTATGCTAAAATTACTCATAGCATTTTACTTGAAGCGAATTGTGTGGCACCTCAACTTCAACAGGAGAACGAAAAAAGCAGAAGTTACATTGCAACATACAGTGTTATTAGTGTGAACAGTTTCTGGTATTTAAATTACATAAAAACAATATTTTTTTGTGTTTAACTGTATTGCGCTGCCTAAAGATTTAGAATAAAATTAACTAATTTGAACATTTTTGTGGCATCACTGCACGTGCTTTCCCCATTTAAAGTTTGCATCTTATTCAACTGTTGGTCTGGGAATGCACCACCACCTTTGACAGTTTTTTCTTGACTGTGTGAATTCAGTGATTTTAAAGTGTTAAACAACAAATTGCACCCAATTTTAACAAAAATGTCTTAAAAGTTGCATGTTAACTAAGTCACTGGAGAGCCACATGTCTCTTACCAACTCTTTTGAGCAATTTATCTTGCAATCATTCATCTTGAATACACAAAGTAGGCTAATTGATCATTTGCTCACATGTAAACATCACTAAAAAAAAGTATATCACTAAAAACTTCTCTATGATGCTTATTAAAAAAAAAAAAAAATTCTTCAAACATGGCTAAACTTGCCATTTCTACCAGACAAAATGTGCAATGAAATAAGACAACGTTGCAATCAGGGGAGAAGAGCAGCACATCAGAGTCTAACCTCATCCCTTAGTCTCACTGTTGACGCTCCTACACATGTGCACACTGGACAAATCCCATAATGATTATGTTGTCTCTAATAGCCAAGTTCAGAGAGGTCAAACATCCATTAATAAAGGGTTTTTCCAAACCAGCGCTATTACAAAGGGCATTTGAATGGAACACAGACTGGGAAAAACAAAGCCTCATGCTCCATCAGTTTAACACAACAAACCCTCGGTCTGAGCGGTCGCCCTTGCCATGTCAGCAAAGGACAGCAATGAGATATATAAACAAGGCTAATCCCAGCCAGGCCGCCCTGCCACCACCCACCGCCTGAGCTGTGACATCAGTTGTGGACACATTAACAGATCACTGACCAGGGAGGAGCAACCGACCAGACCAGACAGTCACTCATACTGTCCAAAGTTAATGAGGTGTAGTCTGGGCCTGTCTACTTTTGATTATCATTGCAGATCAATCAGGTAAAAAGACTTGGCTGAGATACTAGAAATGATTACTGATTATGTTCTTTAGATTTGTCAAGTCAGCCAGCTGGAAAACAAAAACAAGCTAGTGCATAGACTGCATAACAACTTAGAATTCAATAACTCTAAATAGGACAATAGGATAATTCAATGTTATCGTTTAGCGTCTTACAGTGGAATCATGACGTGATGATTTGGTGATTTTGGGATATCGTGACAGACAATTGTGAAGTCTAAATTGATAACAAAATTATGGTATGGTAGGAATATTATTTGAAAATTTCAGTTTTGTTTGACATCACGCTTAACATTACCATTCGGTTCAGTGAGCTGGACATCAATTTGATTATTTAGCATGTGATTTTGCATACGTGAGCCATATCAAGATATACATGGATATCGAAAAGAAATCTTTATTATTACAGCCATGTATAGCCATATCAAACCCTAACCCTGCCCTAACTCTAACATATGTACTTACAAGCTGGGAAGCAATTCAAGCACTTCAACTGGGTTCTTACCTCTGACACAGTTGTGGGAAATGTGAATGGTAGGTCAATTATTTTACACTGGCTAGAATGCAACTGATTTACATATCTACAACTTCTTGGACGGGGTGCAACGGTACTTGTCAATAAACAGACTCGCTAGTGATTTGAAAAGCTATAATAGCTAAATCCACTGCAGGTTGTCTTATTACTTTTGTAACTGCAAATACACATGAAGCGAAACCCCACAATTAAAAAAAGTAATTCAGTTTCACTGTGTTGGGAAATCCCAACACACAGAGCTGTACATAATTTCCTCATGCCATGTTGTGCCGCTTCCCCTTATCAATAATTCCTCTATTCCGTTTCCTCCTTGTGACTCGTCTCCCAAATCTTTTTGGTTTTCTCTCACTTTTTTCTCTTTCCTTCTCACTCATCTACTCAGTTGAGCAGCTTGTCAAAGCTAGCGCTGCACGATTCAAACCTTTCAACAAACCTCTTCTTACAACAATACATATGTTTCAAATTCTCACAGTTGTGTTATGTCATTGCTCTGTGTTCAACTCTGCTGCAATGTATTTTGGTCATTGTAGTTCAATGTCACATTACAATACAGCCAACTAGTGTGAGGAGATGGCAATTGCATTATAAAAGTACTTATTAACGCACGCTCTCCTTGAGTTTTACGAACTATTCCACACAAACTTATTAGGAACCTGTAAGATTAGTTCTGGAAAAAAGGTGAGAAAGACATGCAGTATACTTGAACGTTACTTTCCATATTGGGCCAGCTGTATGCATTTTCAGTATGTTTTTCCACTAAGAAGGTAAAAATGTTGGCACCAGATCTACCTGTCACTACTTGCTCCAAACAGGTCAGGGGGATGTCATGCTCTCCAAGCAGGAGGTGGGAAATCTGGAACCTCTGTGGAGATGGAAAACAAAAAAAATCAAAATGTTTGACTTACTGTAGGTCATTCTATTACACCAATGACCCACTAAAACATGAAATGGTGGTCTAAAATATTGGTAGTGCACTGCGCTGACTCCATCGGACTGAGGAACTATGATTATCAAGTTGCATTTAATATCATATTTTCTCACGTCTTCGTTTAAAAAAAAAAAAAAAAAAAATGTTTTTAAAAAAAGCAAAATCACTGACATGTGATGCAGTAAAGTAGTGGCGTTTTCCTTCCTCCTTGCCAGATGCACCACAGATATACACATGGCTGTTAAAATATATGCTTTACATCCAAGCTCTTCAGCAGTACTCTAGTGGGAATTGATTACACAAGTCAAAAAAACAAGTCTAAAATATGAGTCACAAGTGGCCATTCTAGGTGTTAAGCCAGATGAAGATTTATCTGTATGAGGAAGTTCAAAAATTTGGTTTTGACACTGTGATGAGGACGTTCAACCAATGACACTGTGACAGTTATGACAGATATGCATTCACCTTTGGATTGACATCACTGTGAATGGCTAAAGACACAAAACACCACTGTCTGACACCCGTACAATAGCTATTAAAACTTTGCTATAGCTTGCACACATACCTGTTTAGGTAGAGTATCATGAGAGATGAAGGAGACCTTAAAGTTGGTGCATATCAGCTTCCCCCAAAGGTCATCTTGGCTGCTGTCAGCGCCAATGCATTTCCTCACAAAGTTCACCTCATTAACTACAATCTCCCCTGGTGAAAAGAAACAGGAAAGATTAACAAAAAAATATATGAGTCTAAAAACAATCCATCAGTACAGTTTCAAGAGAAGCATATAGAAAGTCAAAGATCAGAAAAATAAGGTAAAGGAAATGAAGTCCAGCTGGCCACAGATTTGATTTTCTGAATGTACTGGACTTCCTCCATTTAGTTTGAAGGCATCCTGTCACCATGATAGAAAGTGATTTGTACATTCCTCTTTTCAACTCCACGGACTTGTTTAAGATATGCACCAAAGCTTCAGTAGGTAACCACGGTCACATGTTTGCAACTTTTTAAACTGATATCAGAGATGAAAGGCCCAAACACAGGTTTGAAACTCTGGTGCCACTGCAGGACACTAGATAGAGTGTTTTAACTTTCTGGTATGAACCTTGATTGAGTTTTATTGATGTTCCCATTTCCTTTCAGAGGACAGGGAAGCAGGTGACAGTAATGTGTCAGAAGCTTTCTGAATAATGTTGGTAAACATTACTATGGTTCAGCATAATACAAAAAATGTATCATCCTTATCAAATTTGAACCAAATTTCCTAATGCAAAACAAATGATTTAAAGCTTATGATTGATTACTTCAGTGACCAATTTTATACCCTGCCATGAATTGTATAATAGTATCTTTTTCTCCTTGCACAAGTTGTAAAAGATAATCATCTTCATCTGTTAATACAAGGCATGCAACTAAACAGCAGGCGAAAGTGACTAAATCGAATTTGAATGTTATACTGTAATGGTAGTATGGTTGTGAGAAGTGCTGTTGGAGAGCCACAAGCTGACCAATTAAGAACAGCTGCTGCTGCTTTGCTAAAGGTTACTGTTGGGCAGGAAGAAGCCAAAAGAAATGGATCCTCACATGTCGAAAGTTTCTGTGATGTTAACTGGTTAGTTTAGCTCAGCCACATTTAAGTCATACTATAGTGTTCAATATACTTCAGCTTTTAGCCGACATAGCTTTTCATACACTGTAGTTTTTATGAGTAACATGACCCTTGGTCCATGGATCACAAAACGATTAATGCATGGACAAGAATGTTGCTGTAAAATATATTGCCCCAGAGCCTTTTTAAAGATGGGAACTGGGGCAGCCAGGGTGGAGTTCTACAGAAAGTCACATCAAAGCACTGCTTCAGAGCAGAGAAGTGGAGAGCATTAAGTGTAGAAGTTAGGAGACAAGGAGGCTGATCATGAAACATGCTTTCTTGTCCTGTTCAGAAATCAGGATGGGAAAGGAGCACACCCCCCAATTATGGTAAATGCTGGCTGAAGATGGCTGGCAAGTTTTAGCAGGCGTTTTAGTAGGCAGTCAATCAAAATTTGAACATCTTAAAATTTTGGTTCCTGCCCAAACGATCCTAGTAGAACTTAATTTCCCATCATACACTTGACACATCCATCTCCTCCCTTTGACGTCTGATCTATAAAACAAGTAATCTTTTTTTTGCATTATAATGGTCACGATCAGGTATAAAACACACCATCTCAATAGTAATTCTACCCTCGCCTATCTACTTAACGTTAGCAACCTGGATGATAGATTACGTTCTGGTTCATGCCAGTACATATCAACAGAGAACTTATGTTAATAAACTGTAGTTTATTTGATTATGATGCAGAGCATACAAAATTTAGGGACAGAGCAGTGTATTGTGTCATTTGATTATATGAAGATGCACTTATTGGCATCAATGGGTAGCTGCTCTAGCATAGCTAACGGCTCTATACCAGATGTGGATTCTAGCAAGACTTCTACTTTATTTCCCCACTCACATGGAGGCAAATCAACAGCAAACATATGCAAAACATGCAGACCTGAGCCTAAAAAAACACTCCATTACTTCCCTAAATTAGGCTGCAAACAAAGGTATATTTTGAGAGCGAGTCCAGACAAACCTTAAACAAGTGTGATCAGTCCTGTCACCTGACAGACTACAACTAAACCAAATTTTCCTTACTTTCAAAGAGGACACCTGTGTTTATTTACTCCAAATAGCACACATCCTCACACTATGGAAAGGGTGTGTGCAGCCACTCCCAGGAGGCTCCCAAGTCACACAACTGTTCAGACTTTGCTTTAGACCAAAAGCAGACCTAAACAAGTAAACCAAAGGAAAGCTGTTTCGTTCCAATTAGTGTACACCGGAACACCGAAAACTGGTAATAAGTAATAATTCCATATTTCCATCCTTTGTCTGATTAATGGGGCTTCAAAGCAGTTCTCCTGCTTAAAATGATGACAGCATGAGGACAGAGAGGAACTGTGCTGGAGAGAGAGCTTAGCCCTAAGCTTTTCCTCATGCAAATATCGCTGCCAGGGCCATGTTTCCAAATCCTCATGAGAGGGTCCACTCGCACTGTGAGAAAACAACAGAGAAAACAACAGCAGAAAGACCGCACATGCCGTCCTAACCAAGCCACAGTTCAAATGTGAGCAACAGAGCTGACTGTGCTGGGCTCGACAAGTAGATATTTTGTTCGGACAAGTTAATGTTTTCTCCAGTTGTCCGACTGGACAAGTGAAATAAATAGGTTTGAATATTATAACCACTGTATTTATTGGAATATGCCATCTTTATGAATGAGAGTGAATGTCACTGTGAATGTCATTATGTACGGTTCAAATTTTTAAATTAAATCATATTCAACCAGTTTCTCAAATGAGGTTATCTCATGTAAACAGTCATGCAGAACAAAACCCAGATTGACTTTACAGAATGATGATGGGGTTATCTCTCTTGGCCCTAAAAAAATACAAATTCTAATTGTTCTAGAATTTTGATACTTTGCATTCCAAGTACTACTGGGGTGCAGGGCTTGTTGAGCTATAAAGATAGATTTCACTTCATAACAGTTATGCCATAACAGGGATGTCAAAACTTTGATGGTCAATATCTCAGAACTGCACTCTACCCAGATAGAACCACATACATCCAAGATCACAAACTGTATCAGTGTTATGTAGAGCATCACCCACACTCTACACTCTACCTAAACTGACAATTACATATATATTATGGATAATTATAACCTGAATGAAGAGGGGGAAAAAATAATTTTAGTGTAGGGTGCTCGAGATGATCAGAAATTATGAAAGACTGAGTCAGGAAAGAGACTGAAGAGCACTTGCACAGGGAGACAGGCTACACACACTCAGCAAGGAAGAGAGCAATAAGGATCTTCAGAAATTAAAAGTGGAAGTAGGGACAGATGGAGAGAAGAGGGCACAGACACTCTCAAGGGCTGGGGCAAAATTCTATAAAAAGGAACTTCCCCAAAAATGCTAGGGTGTCGTAGAGACATTCTCCCCTAAGAATTGTTTTAAGCTACTTTTCAAACACTAGTTTCTGTTGACTTTTGAGAATGTTACGACCTACATCCATTACATCTTGCAACATCTTGAAAGTCATATTCCTAATCCAAAACAAAAGTGTAGCGAGAATATTATATAGTCTTTATGAGTATATTTCCCCATTCTTGACGCTCTTGAACCCTGTGCATCAAAATGGAATTGTACATAAAAGGCAAGAAATTATTACTGAGCAGGCTCAATTTAGGGCAAATAGGGAAAGGTAAGGAAATAAGAGCAGATGTGGGCCAAAAAATTATGGCCCACCACAATTAGTCATCACCAGCCTAAGAACTGGGGCAACTTGCAATAAGTTAGTTTGAGACTGACTGACCAAAGCTTTCTTCTGAAATGCTCTAGTTAGACCAGTCTGATGTAAAATTGTCAGTTGCATAAAAATTAGGATGAATTATTTGAGTCAGAAGAATAAGCCACCATCCTTTCCCATGATAAACCTATAGACTTTGAGATACATTTTTAGTGAAGAGTGTAGACCTTGGTAACGGCTTGAGTCAAACAGGAAATGTAACATCAAGTGTTGCAAGCAGAACACAGGGAAGTAGCGTGCTTCACTTAGTTTATGAGCTTCATGCTGTAGTCTTTCAGCCTGTGATGATTGTGGTTGATAAGAGATTCTACAGAGCCCTCCCACATATCAAAAAACTTTTATGTGATTTGGACCAATTTCTTTGAAGAACTTCACTTGCTGTGTTTTTCGTACCGTCTTACCCAACTGTGTTGCAAACAGCCAACACCAATTTTCAATTGGACATTTTCAGATTTGTTTAATTTAATAAATCTAAAAAATATGAGTAAAAAGAAACAAGAAATGCTTTGTGTTGTTATCATGAAGTAAATAACAGATTACAGGCCTTTTAACCAAAGTACACTTCTGCTTATTCAATAGCCTGTCATAAATTCAACACCATCCCACCCACCATGATCTGAAAATTACCATGGAAACCAATTAGCTTGTTAAAGTGTACTGAGGCAGACAGCATTCATGTCTGGTGACATGTTTTTATTTAAAATGGAGAGAATTGAGCATGACACATCCAAATGCGTCATGCTCAATTCCAATGAACTAGGCTGGTTCTCCACAACTCAGTGATATGTGTTCGCTGTGTCAGCATTTTTGTAATTCATTTTTGTAAGAAATATTTAGATACACAAACATTATGTTGCTTGGGGCCTGGGTGGATACAATTACTATTTGTGATTGATTTAGTTTGCAACATCTAATTTTCTCATGCAAACTAGCCAGGCACTTAAAGATCTAACTAGCTAGTTAAAATTTGCTAATCGCCTTCTCTAAATCAAAATTTTGTATCAGACCAAACCACATGAGCTGAGTGTACTGCCCTATCCCTATTCTTTGGAGTAATGCAGGAAATAAACTCACCTGGAAGTAACTTGGCCTCCAACTTTTTAATAGGTGGCTGGATATTTTTCTTCACATCAGTCTAGAGAGAGAAAACACAAGCAACAATGGGGTTTAGTTAAATACTAGCTCATCAGAAAGTTAATCAACAACGTTATGATAAGTCAGAGGGTGGAAGCACCAGAATTTTGTAAATCCTTGCTAGGATTAGGAACCAAGAAGGAATTACAAATTGATTCCAGACTGATTCTTCTTATCAATTCCCAAGATTCAAGAGTGGTTGTGATACAGCTGCGTTGAACACCATAAAGCTGTCTTGGTTTGTTGCATAAACAGTTACATCACGCAGCAAGTGATGATAACTTAGCCTACTGCAATACTGCTCTGTTTACAAAGCTAGATAGAACCAAATACAGGAACAATGTTGACCACAGACCAACTTGACAAGCACTTCAAAGTTTGGCTTCGCTTTTCAAGGGCAGAAAATAACACATAATAACTTAACGCAATTACTGTATAAAAGTGATTTTGTTTATGGGAGTCAACACTTTAAAGTCTTTGATTCTGCATGGTGTGATGTGGCAGAATGTTATGTTTTGACACATAGTCAACCAGTCCCAATAGTATTACACAAACGCTACTCATTCTCTGGTAAATGTTATCAGTGAACATTTACATGCCTTTGCTATTGCTTGCAGGTAAATAAATGATAAGTAAACATGAATATATTCCATCTGTGCATGTTTTTCTTAGATAGGCAAGAAGCTGGATCTTCCCAGGGTCCCACCCCACATCCCCTCTGAAAGTATGCACTCCGTTCATTTTAGCTGGAATGGAGGAATGTCACTGAGCAGTGACAGGGTTTGGCACATAACGTGTCCACAGCTCAGTCCCCTTTTGTTCAGTTAGGCAAAGTGTATTATTCATATCCCATACTGATGTGTGATCAGTGCAATATTTGTTGTGGATTTAATCCTATCTTGGTAGGCTTTACCGAATTACAAAACATTATAAATGGTGTAGGCCTAATAATTCGTATAATTTTATTCAATGTATTTGGGCCCTACCCACTTCTGTTAAGTGATTACTGAGACGATAGTAGGCCTAAATATAATCTAACATATGCTGATTTTAAATATATTACAGTACATTTTTAGAAACATTATAGATTGTAGCTATAACATTTATGTCGAAAATAACCAAAATGGTTAAAACACAAAACAATCCCCAACCCTAATCTTTACAATTTCAGATTTTCTTCTCGCAGCACCGCAATCGCTAGCTAGTAAGTTACTGAATAAATTAATTGAAGAAGAATTTAGGAAACGCTGCACCGTGACCATCCAATGTGCAAAGTATACTTATATTAGTTATTAGCAGATACATACCTGTACAGGTGGAAGATAAGACTTGAAGGTTGGTTTCAAGGGTTTCACAGAAAACATCGTAAATGTTCGTCCTATGAGAGATATTTCTTAACAGACGCCTGGCAAGCGCTGGTTGCTGCCAGTGGAAAAAAACGACGTAAAAGAAGACTCCAACAAAGTTTATGTTACCACTTAGCTGGGTAAAACAAAGACGTCCGTGTGTAAAATATTCATCAGGGCAGGCTGGATGAGCGATGGGACTCCTGCATCTCGATCAGCACACAAGTAGCAGGTTACGCTAGCTGGCAGAAAAAGTTGTCATAAGTTAACGTTAAGACGTCGGTGGTGGCTAATGTGGTGGCTAGCTAGCTAACATAAAGTCATTAGTTTAACTTTATAAACGCCACCGTCACGCGGAGATAAACCGATACCCAAATAGCTTGCTAGTTTATCGATACGCCTCTTCTCGTAGGCCTACATTTCCACCTGTTACTGCAACAGCTGACGACAGTGACTTCCTCAGACTCCGATTAATTCAGCCAAATACACAGTACCTGATGCTGCTAAGGACTTAACGGCCATGTTTATATCGTTGGGAGGGAAGATGTAAGGTCTATAGATTGTATAAGGTCAAGAAAACGACGACATTAGCATTCATGTTTCCTCAACCAACGTGCGACACAGCACTCGGACCCAAATATCTTTGCATTAGCAATCGAAATGCATTTATCCAAACACTAAAGCTTTAAAAAACACACGGTGCGACATGTGTGGACCACATTTACGCTTTATGATAGCCTAGTCGTCCCATTTCAGCCAACTGTGTTGTTTATATCCGCAAAACTTTACTTGACCTTGTAATCCTCAACCTAGGGAAGTCGAGACAGTCCGAGGAGGAGGAGGGGCTCAAAACAGCTCAAAGCTCTTCAACTTGTAAAGTTGTCACATGACTAGATGAGAGCCCTTGGAATATTGTTTAGGTCAGAAAAGTCAAGACCAGTGTTTTTATTAGGCTGGCAATAAAGTGCAGTCATATAATAACATTCATTTAAACTAGAAAATGTTACCCCTACAAACAATTGTTAAGAAAATGTGAAAATATTAATGTCGAGGAAGATGGTCTGTGTAGCAAGTCATTTTTTGGTAAACGGGGAATTGGGGAAATATCAACTCCTCTACTTCTCATTAGGAGCTGGATATAGAGAGTCACACAGTACTGTGGCTCCACCTGGTGTGGTCCTTTGTAACCCAGCAGAGCATGGCTCAAGTACTGCCAAGGTTAAGGCTTCAATTACCAATGCAGCCATGCTGGAAATTAATGCACTCATGGGACAGGGATGTGCTTTGGATTAATCCACCAAATAGCATATGGTGATGTAGTGGAAGTTGAGGCAGATGGTATACTGATAAGGGGGAGTGGATGCACTGTGACCCACTATGCAATTTACTATAAGGCTTATTGCTTACTGGTGTGTGTGTGTGTGTGTGTGTGTGTGTAATAAACTTTCTATATAACACCTATCTAAAAGCAAAAGAGTTTACAAAGTGCTTCACAGGAAGACATAAAACAAGAAAAGTAAAATATAGCCTAAAGGAGGAGATAAAACAGGAAACACAATAGATTAAAAGAAAAAAAAGATAAATGTGTGAAAAGAAATTAGATAAAAGACATAAGAAACAACACAAGGTTAGAAGTGGGTAAGATCAAAAACAATTACCTAAAAGCAAGTCTATAAAAGTGTATTTTAAGAACTGATTTAAAAGATTACATTCAATTTTAAGTTCCTCAGGCAGGCTGTTCCACAGTTTAGGGGCTTTGATGGCAAAAGCACAATCACCGCTACTCTTGAGTCTAGACTGAGGCACAGTCAGAAGGCCCGGCTGCGCTCCAGCTCAAAGAAAAGTAATAGGTCTGCAGTGCGGATAGGGCCCAGACCTGCTTTAAACATGATAGGTAAAATCTTAAAATCAACCCTATATCTAACTGGTTACCAGTGGAGATGCTAAAATGGGGGATATGTGGTTTCTTTGTTCGGTACCAGTTAAATGGAACTGTCTCCTGCATGTGATGCTCTATCTGTCCACTGGATGTCGTGCCCACAAAGTTCCTTAAAGACTTTTGACACTATTATAAATAGCCTACCTCTCTGGCCACTGGTAAGTTTCCCTCTAGTTTTAGGCATTTCATTCAAGAAACTAAGCCTAGATCTCTAAATGCATAACAAATTTAGACCTACAGTATCTCTAAATTGTCCTTTTTATCAAAAATGTAATCTTTTTTTGTAGGAGATGTAGGAGATTGCTCGATCTTAGATCTTGTTTGACACTGTTGATGAAGAAGTTCTAACTGACTGACTTAAGCAGTCTGTGGGCCTATCTGCTGCTCAGCACTGAGTTGGTTTGGATCTTACTTTTCCAATAGAACTTTCTCCTTTACAATAGGAAATTCTTCATTTACCTCAGCGGCACCCGAGGTCCCTCAGGGCTCAATTCTAGGCCCCATCTCTTTCCCTCTGCCTGCTCACACTTGGCAACATCATTTGTAGACATAATGTCTTTTTCCATTGCTATGCAGACAATACCCATTTATACTTCCTGATAGAACCTGGTGCCCCAAACGTAATAACTGCTTCACAGACATCAAGTGTTGGACATCTCAAAACTTTATACAACTCAACAATAGCAAATCTGAGATATTCTTATTTGTCCATCCTAGCTGCAGAAATCTTGTTCTTGAGGAACTTGGTAGTCTATCCTCTAACATGAAGCCAGTGGTTAGAAACCTACAAGTGATTTCTGACAGTGACTTGACATTTGAAGAACAGGTAACTACTGCAACTTCTTCTGTTCCTGCCTAGAAGTCACTGTCATGTCTCCAGCTGTCTGCATCAGCTAGTACAATAGAGTGATCGGTTTAAAATGGCTCATTACGGCAGAATTTTTTGACAAATTGAATAATTTCAAGTCAGGATGGGAGATCTGGAGTCTGGAATTTTCTATTGTTTTGGTAAAGAAAACCAAGAACTCCTCACACTTGTCTGTGTAGGGTTCAGTAGGGGGAGAGATTAACAGCAGAGTATTTTACCTTGATCTTTCATAATATCAAAAGATTTGTAGCTTGTTTTTCTTCCAAATGTTTTTCATTTTTTCTACATTCTCTTTTTTGGGGCCCTATGGCATCATTAACCCATGGAGATGGATTAACTGTGTGAACTGACCTGTTTTTCAGGGGTGCAGTAGCATTGAAGGCTGAGAAGCATAAGCCTTTTAAGTCGTTAACCAGATTGTTTGTGAGTGCAGAAAGAGCCGTATGTCTGTTTTGACTCATTGGGCAAAGGCTGATGAAAATTGAGTAGCAGAAAAATGTAGATTGTAGTGTACTGATGCCTCCTGAGTCTACTGATGATATAAAGAAGACAGTTAACCTATTAGCCTACTAGAATGAAAAAATAGACCTAACAACCTGTCTTACATGTCACACATTTGCTCAGATGTATAGTTTATCATGTGAATCGGTGACCTTGAATCAGAAGGGTCTAGGCTTTGGCAGACACGTGGGATGTTGCTCTCACTGCAAAATACAAACTTTTTCCACAGATACAATTTTACATTTCCATTTTTAGCATTTATCAATACACAGAAGGCTCAATGGTGGATTCCAGCAGAGTCCAGCAGAGGGAGCTATTCTCTAAAATATGTCCTCCACACACACACACACACACACACACACACATTATGTAGATATGCATACAGTAGGCAGCCTGTTAGACAGGTTACACCCAGAGAGTCTCCCCACCGCCTCAGCCTCACCCAGACTGGAGACTGGTCGTCAGTATGGAGACCAGTGCCACCCATGCACTTCAAAAGAGATTACCCCGCCATAAAGAAACTCAGTGTTGCATTTTTATTTGTCTGAGTGGGGAGTGGGGCTTGACAGTGATTGAACGAATAAGCAAACAGCCTATGTGAGAACACAAAAATAAGTTATATCAGAGACTTAAAACGATGTATGAGATTTCTTATCCAACTTGGACTTGGACCTTGAGAAACAGCTCATTAAGTGAGCTACCTTTTTTTTTTATCACAATATTGTTACAGAGACCATGTTTATTTGTTTTTATATTTCTGTTTTTCAAAGTGTTGTGTAGGCTACATTGGGCAGATGTGAAAGCCCTCTTCTCTTCCTCCAGAGTTTATAAGGCGTACAGTCATGAACACCTCTCAGAATAGTCCATGGAGCCAGCTCAGCACTCATTGTGTTCAAAAAGGAGCTGGGAAGTTTCTTGGCAGAGGTGGCCACAGTCAAGTAGCTCAAAACATGGCTGAAAAAAGAGAAAAATGAAAACAAACCAAAAAAACTCAAACATAAGCAGATTGTGCCTTTGTGCAACTTCTGAATCACTGGTGTTACTTCAAAAGACATTTTATTTTCCTTTTGAACATGTGACTTATTAACTAGTAAGCTTGTGGAGAGACACATGGGAGGAAAGACAGACACTGACCTGCATCATAGGTCATGAACTGGATTTAAACATATGTAGGCTACTTTAGCCAGTGAGCCACGGGTAGGCTACTGATAGATTTATCTACCACAGACAGAGTGAAAGCTGCAGTTGATCCTGTTTCTTGGCTATATAACCCAACAAGGAGGCTGACCATCTGTATGGCCTGTTGGTCACTGCTGAACGGATGCTCCTGAACTGCTTACAAATTCACCCACACTAACCATTCACAAAGAAAGAAAGAAATGAGTGCTCTTTAATTTAAACAAACAAACCAAATACATTGGACCCTGATAACACACAGGTTTCATTTAAAAAATACCACATACAGAGAAATGTTCAATAGGCTACATGTTAATAAATGTTGATACAATACTAACAATGGCTCTTCAGAAATAGGAGTTCAGAAAATTCAGATCAGTTCAGAAATAAGAGAAAAAAGTACGAAGTTTAAGTAAAAAGAACAAAAATAATTTAAGGAAAACAGTTCTGGTGTTTTAACACGTTACTGTACTTTGGCATAAAGTGTTAGGACGGAGAGTAAGTGAAGAAAAATGTATAACTACAGGAGGGAGCTCAGATTTAAGAGGGGAAGGATGTTATGAAGCGTCACTAAATACTTCTGTACACTGCGAGCTCCAGTTTGTTGTTCGGAAGAAGTGCAGTTGCGCATGCCCAGTTGTCTCACTCCAAGGAAAAGTCACTAATGAATATTTAAGCGTATTCCGCGTTTAGCGCCGCTGATTGGACCATCCGGGTTAAGTTTCCTGTCTGATGTTTTAGGGCCGATTTTTGAGGCAGCTCCGTCAAACACATCAACTTCAGTGTTTGAACAACGCTGCTCGCCTCCTGTCACCGCAGTATATAGACCTACTGCCAGTCCGGCCGGCTGCAGAATGGACGGAGGACGCCGCTGAGGAGGAGCATCCATGCTTTCCGGAGATTATCAGGAATATTTTATGTAGATTTGGATTTGCTCCTGTTTTGGGGCTTTAGGTTAAACAACTAGACTTTCTGATACAGTGGTAACAGAGCCTCGCACAGTTATTGGATCGCACGGAATACGAATAAGAGGATACTGCAACTGTTCAAGTAAAGGCAGAGGATGGTGAGTGATATTTAGACTGCTTTGTATGAGATATTATCGAATTATTATGGCACTTTTTACTTTACAACCTCCCGCATCTTTATATTAACACAGTGCCTCTATTATTTGCCTCTACAGCACAGTGGCTATAAAATAATTAGCTCACATGGGGTAGCCTAATTAAAATATTACAAAGTCTAAATATTCTAATTTATGAGCCCTAAACATGAAAGCAAAAGCATTATGTCAGTCCCGTTTGAGTTTTGGCTCTTCAGATTTTTTTTCTCAAGTTTCTGTGAGTCTACTGATAGATTGCTTATTATTCATGTCTTGCTATGGATAAGTTTGAAAAATAGATTTTATGGATAATATTTGTTGGCATCATTTTACTTACTGGAGATGACAATTTTTCTATTAGTAATCCCACAATTAGTAAGCATGACCTCACTCTCCCTCTCTCTCTCCCTCTCTCTCTCTCTCTCTCTCTCCCTCATTCCCTCTCTCCCTCCACTCTTGACAGTCCTATTCATGGGCTTTTTATAGGCTGAAGTGAAAGTAATTAGAAAACACTAACCCAGAGCTGTTGAATGTTACTTGCCTTTAAATCCTACAGAGATAATGAATGGCTTCCAGATAGATATTTTGTCACTAACAACATTAGTCAGATGAATGAGGTCCAGCCCTTTTTTTTTCTTTTTTGAGGGAAAACCGGTTAGTCATAGAAGAAGAGACAGGGAGCGTGTGTGAGGTGGAGTGTGTGTATGTGTGTGTGTGTGTGTGTGTGTGCGGCTCGTTCTTCACATGTGCTTGTACATTACATGGATACAGGTTTTTCCTGGTTACTGAATGCCATCCCTGCAGCACCTAGAGACACACCTAGAGCAGGTTACGGATCGGAGGAGTTGGTGTGGCCTCCTTTGTATTTTGGCAACAATTCCTGAAGCCGCTGTCCTTTGTGGCAGAATTCCCACTGTGGCTTTGGACTGAGAATGTACGGTTGAATCCAGCATAGGAGGAATTAGAGCTTGTTCCTCATTCCTCTTATCTTTAAATATCGTGGCTCGTTCTGTGTTATTGGAGACATCATATTTGGATAAAAGTGTTCTAATTTCTCCTCAAGAACATCCCTAGTGCAAAATCTGAATGTTTTTGCAGTTTATATGAAAGATAACAAAGGATACGTATGAATGTCCTTAAAGATATGAGGCTCCTGAATGAGTCCATGTCTGTTCCCTGTATAATTTTGACATCTTCCAAGCCTATATTTCTCATAAACACAAACACTGTCTATTTAAACAGCTAGGTCTGAAACCTGTTATGCAGTCTCACTTCTGGCTTCTCATTAAACACTGTATTAAACCTGTAGATCTTGTTGGCCACAGGAGATCCCAAGGAATAAAGTTTTACAAAATGCTTGACTTTCCAGTGCTGTTAACCTGTTGGTTTGTCAGATCACTTAACAGGTCAATCTTTTTATTCTTCACCCACTTCAAACAGTAAGATTAACTTGCTCTTTGAGCTTGTATTGGTGTAATTGCAATCTCACTTGCACAGTGTAGAGTAGTGGAACTCCAGATCTGTTGAAGTTGGAGATCTTATTATTTTGACTGCAGCTTTCCTCGGTATTTTCCCTGACATGGTTGCCTAATTTTAGAGTGAATGACCAGGAGTGGTTTTCTTCTTGTGAGGTAACTTCAGTGACAGCAGAAACTAGTCCAAATTCTCCAGCGATGATAGATTTACTGAATATGATAGTGTTCAGGGAGAAAATGAAACGTCTCGACTCGAAAGAAAGGGAAAGACGTTTCAAGAGTGGCTTCTAAGACTTAGTCAAAATAACTCAGACCCTCGGCTTGCCGTCTGTCTTTCTCTCACCTCTTTTTGGATTAAATGATGTCAAGGAGAGAGAAATGGCAGCGTAGTAGTACATGGTTCGTCATTCTCAAAGACATTTTAGGCCCAGGAGAGAGCTCCATTAATAACCTAGAGAGAAAAATAGTCAGACTGTCATTCTAACTGTCTGGAATAGCAGACAGCAGCATCGCTCATTGGTTCCTTCTCTGCCAGATGCTGAATAGTAAGTCAGTATGACAGCAGATGGTTTGCATTAGTTTCTCCTACAGGGAGGTGCATACTCAGTAACCCCCCCCCCCTTATTTCAAAGCTGGTGCTCCATTTTCAGACCCATCACTGCTGTAGAGATTTGCTCAGGAATTCAAGCCCCACTCTCTAAAAACAGGATGAACACCCATTCTGTGGACCTGGGGAACTCGTTAAGCTTGTCACTGTGGTTCAGTAAACTCACACACTTCTCTTTATCAGTTCCATACGTCGTAGTCTTTGTTACAAAGCTGCAACGACATTTTCTCTACTTCGCTGTTTGTGATGATGAACTTCATGAGTGTTGACTTATTCTGCTGTTGCACTTATTGTAAATCGTTCTGGATAAGAGCATCATATAAATTGCACATTGTAAATTTGAGGTGTTTTATAAACTATCATGGAGTTTGTGAGCTCTGACTTTATATAAATCCGAACATATGTGGCAAATCTAACTGGATTTAATGTTTGTTAGTTTACACACAGCTGAAAATAATGAATGAAACATCAAATTGCAAGTATTGCTTTATTTTTGTTTTTACTGGAAATGTAACATTTCCAATAGTTTTATTATTAAGTCTTTGAATTTATTGCAAACAGATGTGCTGCCATATTTTCCCCATTTCATTTTTACTTGTACATGAGCAGATCCAGTAGTGTCCAATGTTCATTACATTACCAAGAAACTAGTTTTCTAGCTTTGTGTGCCTTTCTCTAAATCTGTGAGGAGATGAGCACCACATTCTATATTGTTTACTTCATCAAGATCTTCATGGCCAAAACATCTTGTTTTTAACATAAAATTGAAAAAGGTTCTTTAATGGAAAGAGTGAGGCATCTATCTTCTACTGTGGATATTTGAACATATTATAGTTGAACAACTGCTCCTGTTGTTAAAACACAGTGTTTGCTTCACATAATCCTCCTGCACCCAATCATGATGGCTAAGCATTTTTTCCACCTAACCCAAAGGCTCCTTGGGCTTTACCACTTAGAGCAAAAATAATTATTTAATGTTCATCTTTCACCAGTGAGCTGTCCTGTGATAAGATCAAGGCCTCTGATATTCTTCAGACTCTGAAACATGATATTAGAATCTGGATAACGGAAGTGGTGAGGTGAGGAGCAGCCAGCTGTTTTTTCCCTCTGTGACTCTATCTGGGTTGGTTTGCTGTGTCTGCAAGTTCACTGTCAGTATAAGCAGTGAGTCCTGCTCCTCAGGCCAAAGCTCTAGCTCCACATTTTGGTTCTGTTTGTGTGCCTCAGCCTCGCTCACAATCAACAAGACTATCAGCGAAGCCTCGTAGCACCCTCTACCCTACTTTACTCCCTACTTGGCTGTATTTCCGCAGTCTAAGCAACTGTTTCCAATTTTCACAGTGAATGATGGGAAGCGTGCGGCCAGCTCAGTTGATCACCAAAGGTCATCCATGAGGCAACTGAACAGGCTTTTAGAGCGTTGTGTGATGTGTTTTCTCCTAGATTACATGGACGTGTTCCTGTCTGGCCAATAATTACACAGCTGTAATGGTTTATAGAGGTGTCGTATGCGTGTAAAGCAAATTTAATCGCACGTCTTTTCCAGAAATATCAGCTCGAAATGTTATGACGGTTTTCATTACAATGGCTTAAGAGTATTTGTAGTTCACTTTTTCCACAGCGTCTTTTAATTCTAAATGGAAAATAGCAGCCTCATTCAACACAACTGTATCTGTGTGTTTGTGTCTGGCTGTTTATCACCCAGCCGAGGAACTGTACTGGGCTTTCAGGCTTTCTGTTTGCTCACCATTATGTAGGCAAACATGCCATGAATACTGTTCGTCATGAAGATCGCATTCCAGTAGATGGTATTTTCTGATATGAATAGTTGAATTATTTTTGGCATGCCATTGTCCGTGTGGAACGTTATTGCCTCTAACTACTTCAAAAGCTTCAGAGTTAGGGTTGAAGCCAGTTGTCTTTAGTTACTGCTCTCTTACTTCCAACAGATAAAGGTAAAACATAAAGTACTTTATTGTATTTGCTATCATCTGTGTCAACATAATCCTATAAACACTCTTAATGTAATTACTTTTTATGCTTGCTTTGCCTGTTCTTGGATCATGAGACAAACAATGTCCTGTCCAAACCACCTATTTGCATGTATGACTTCCCCTACCGTGGACGGACGGAGTCAGACTGCCGCAGCTGTGTTCTGGTTATCTGCCCAGTTGGTTTCCCATCGTCACATGTCAGGTAGTTGTAGGCCTCTGAGTCAGAGGCCGGCCGCTCACTCTGTCCAGTGGAAACCTGATGTGGCCTTATCTCGTGAGTCACGGCAGCTGTGCCCGAGGTTACTATTGTTTTCACCCTGCTTCCTGTCTCAGAAGAGCTCTACTGGCACAGAGATTTAAAATGTTTCTTATAGATCATAAATCAGTGTGATTGTATGACAGTATTAGTAGAGCTCACAAGAAGTGTGATTATCATATTGAGTTTTTGTTCTTTGTTAACACTGTAGCTGTCAACTATGCCAAATTTAAGATTTGGGAAAATGACTCGAGGTGGGATGACATCCTTGATTTTGTTTTTTGTTTTTTCTTTTAAATGAGTTTTTGAAGAGTTAAAACAAATTAAATAAAAAAACGAACCTGTATTTATCCAAGCAAAGTTGACTATGCATGCTTGTTGTATTCTGCTTCACATTCACACAGTTTCACACATTTATGCACCTGGGAGCCGCTCGGTACATCCAGTCTTCTACTGTTGGCCACTAATCGGCTCCACTGGAGCATTTGGTGGTTAAAAGCCTCCACCAATAAAGACTCCACCAATCATAACTAAGTTTTTTTAAATTCATAGCTCAGTTGTTAGAAGTTAATATGTCTGCTCATACAGTTTGCATTGGCAACACACCATTGATTCTTGTCCCTCTTATTTTAGCAGACCTTATCAGAAAGCCCTAACATACATTTTTTTTTATGTCAAGCAAGCCTGATTGAGGCAGGTGTAAAAAATAGAAACAGCTGAGTAGGGTTCATTTTATTACTTTAGGAAGGTAGTAATTGAGGAGCTAGTAACTGCTGCTGTAACTTGAGGACTTTACAGATATTTTTACTTGGGAAATGCGTCCAAAATATTGGTCTTACAAGTGATCATCTCTTGTGATTCATGAATGTTTAGGCTGCATTTTTGTAATTTAATTCAGTGTGTATGATATCCACAAAATATCAAGTCATACATCTGTGTTTTTGGCTCATAGTTTGGCAATGCGGGAGAAACCCAGAGAACTTTAGGCAGAAACCGGCAGGGAACAAGAACTGGGTTGATGGTTTTTTAAAGGCTTGTCAGCTGCTCTGTTCCTCTAGACAGACATGGACTGAATGACTGGAAACAAAGACAAAATTAGGTGTTTTAAATTAGTTGTCTTTTTGGGAACATGGCCATAGAGCAATATATCCAGACAAATCAGATGATTAGCTCTGTCACTGACTGCTTGAACAGATGGGTCCCACGGCCACATTAGGGTGAGTCAATGCTTTCTCATCGCAGAATCATGCAGTGACTGTTGTGTCTAAATAGTATCTGCTTGAATTTGAGGCTATTTTCACCCATAAGCACTTTTTGTCCCCGGGTTTTGGACATGCTCATCATGCTCATTGAATCTGATACTCTGAGAATACCAACTCGCCTCCAAAAAGTGGTCAGGGTTACCTTTTGGTCTCATATTGTTTCTATTGTAAACAGCACACTGGACACTGGCTCTGTGCATTGCATTTAAAATGTGCTCTTGCCTATTCTCAAACAGCCAACACTCATCCACCATCCATTAGCCATGCTCAGTAACTGTAGACCTATTTCTGAGCTCCTTTTCTATCTCAAGTATTAGCGAAGGTTGTTTATAGACACTATAAACACAGCTGGGACAGTCACATGTAGTTTAACCTTTGAAAAATTGGTTTATAGCATATTATGGCAATCCCTGAAAAAGTAAACATTTTCTGGTCACGCTTTTTTGAAAAGCATCCTGGGCAGAGAAGTCACTTTATTACTTTAATGTTATTATGTAATCCACTCTTACAGTTACTAAACTGTTGGCTCCACTATGTGGATTGCTCTCTCTATGAATAAAGTAGCAGTAACTCCCCAAAACAAATATTGACTCTGATATAATCAGCTTTGGGTTTGGTTGCCTCTGTTAGATAGCTGATATTGTTGATAGAGGTGGATACTTGTGTCACAATAAAATGAAAAATGCCTTTTTGTTCTTGGCCCTTTGGCATGTCCACTTTGCACTATTGAATGCTCCAACTGGGCAACATGCACCATGCCCTTTACAGGACATGAAAAAAACTCAGCCATATTCACAGAGGGTCTGATTGGAAGGGCTGACTGTGATCACTGCCAAGGAATCTGCAAACTGGCCTTTCCCAAAGAGACTAAGGCATAATCACAGGAAGTTTTCTTCAAATTTTATTCTGAATCAAGAACAGCAGGATGGATTTAGTTTTGCAAAACATGTTTGACACTGCAGTAAACAAATTTAGATTTTTGGGAAGTTTATTATACTTAAATTAACAGCATCACAAAAATGTCATGACCAATCTCTAATAACCGTTACTGTATGTTGACCAGCTAATTTATCTGTTAGTAGTGCAGTATGTAGTTAGTGAGTATTTGCAGGGTTCTAATTTCAATTGAGAATAAGAAGTACTCCCACTAACTGTGGGGTGGCCTTTTGCTGTGCTTTTCTTACCAGCATGGAGTCGGGTTTAGGGATGAACCCTCTGGATTGGAATCCAGCCTTTCCAACCCCGGCCTCAGAGAGCTCACTGTGGTTCATAAGTGAGACAGGAATTACTGATATGAAGCCAGGGAAGCAAAACGAGCCAAAGGCAAGCTTAGACCCACCCTTTTATTTTAAGGCACCACCTATAATTTCTTAGATGTCCTATGTCAAAGTGGCAGACCTCTCTTGCCTTCTTTTTTAGGTGCTTGGGAGGAACACCTCAAAAAGGGCCGGGCTCTGTGTGTTTGTTCATTTGTGCGTTTGTGTGTAACGCTTTTGGCAATGCACACTGCTTAGGGGGATTACGGTATGTGCTGTTTGGGCTGTGCAGAGCCCCAAGAGACCTGTGTAATGGAAATACAGTGTGTGCTTGTACACCAGGCAGTACGGTAAAGGTCAAACAGCATCAAGCAACTGGAGTCTGGAGCGCTGTACATCCACATACCAGGAAGTAGCTCAGTGATTTTCTAACTGTAGTGGCTAAGTTAATCACATTTGTTCAGCAATTCTCTTAGTTACAACACTGTGCTACCACAGCACTTTGGTGTTAACAGTGCAGTTTTTAAAGTCAGCGTAGTTTCACTCACTCTAATCATGCATACCCTGCACCCCACCCCTCCACCTGAGCACCTATAAACTGCTAGCGCATTTGTTACACTTCTAAATATGCAGTCACAGGTTCTGAGGGTTTCAGGTAAAGTGAGTGGGAAGAACTCACAACAATACTGTCATCAACAGTTCTTCATCATAAAAAGTTCTCAGTGTAATCAATTTCTTTTGGTGCCATGAGAAATAGAAAATTGTTTAAATCACAAACCTCAATATTCTTTGTAGCACCTCCAAAAAATGTTCTTGAAGGGACTTGAAAATTCCAGGCTTTGGAGAACCAGTATTGTTTACAAATACCATACCACTTTTTTTTTTTTACAGTGTAGAAAATATGCATCCTGCCCATGGCTTAAAGCATAGGTCTGCACGTCTGACCTGCAGTGACCTTTCCCACAATAACTGGAGGCATTCCTGACCCGTGTTGCCCTTGCAGTCTGCAGCAACACTGTGCTTAAGACCCATACTGTTTTGGTACACACAGTAAAACAATTCCTATAGCCTTGGTGTGTGTTTTTCAGAGCCATACCTCACTTTATTCCTTTCAGCAGCTGTTCGGACTGACTGGGACTGGGAGGTCCGTTTTTCATGTATCTCTTTTAATGGGGCAATTAGAGCAGACCATAAGCCATGACTGCTGCTGGGCTAAAACCTCTCTGATTCAGCTGGAAGTTGTCTTGGAGGATGAAGCTTTTGACTTTTGCAATTTACTTCTCTCCTGGCAGTTGGCTCATAAAAACAGCAGCTACTGTAGCCTCTTACTGTTACAACCAGGGGAATCTCAGTCCCTGATATGAAGTGCTGAAGGCGTTATGTCAAATGAGCCAAACAGTACTGGTTTAGTCTGTGGATATTCTTCTTGTTTTACTTCAGAGTATCTTGCATGCCTATTCAATTAGAGCTGCTAATAACAGCTCTACTTGATAGCTATTATACTCTTCTCGCATCTTCATAAATACAAGAATGGACTATCTCCTTATTGAATCCAAATAGATTTTTGTTAGGCTGCAGTTGTAGTTTTCTATTTCACCCTGCTGATTAATCGCTCTCATTACTCAAAGGCCACTGCAGTTAGCGTTTCAACACTTCACTACTTGATGAAGTATGTAAAACTGAAATGTCAGAGAAACTGAATGAATTCATAGCAGCTAATGAGAAGGAGGATGTCCCTGATTCCGCTTTAGGACAGACGATCAAAGATGTGGGGACACATTTTTATCTTACTGATCCTCTTGGAAGAGAAAAATGAACTGGTGGTTGACAGATGATTTTTAAGAGCAGCATCAATAGCTCTTTCTTCACTGACTTGTGCACCACTAAATACCATGTATTTTCTTGACTTCTTTTATTGGCCAAAACTCAGTAATGAGGCCAGAGAGGCGTCCTGAGTAGCAGAAAAGGCAATTTGCCCTAATGGGTTGGTGCCATTCTATAAGACAAACTTTTGCCTTTTTACTGCACAGGATGGTCATGCACTCTGTTGAGATTCTTCCTCCCTCTTTCTACAAGGCCAATATTTGTGTTGCGCTAAATAAAAAGTCAAGGATGAAACTGAACCTTCAATTTTTAGAGTGGTTGAAGAAACTTTCATTTGTTTCTTTATAAGAACAAAGTATTTGTGTCTCATTCAGTTGCTGCTGGTTAGGATCTCATTGATTGAAACTTAAGACTGCAGCTCTGTTGTGGCACAGGGAAGCATGGCTGTGAATGAACAGCCACTGAAACAGTTTGTTTACATTCAGCCACTACTGAGGCTACTTTTAAAATGAAAATACTACGCGACATGTTCCATGTTCCTGGGTTTTCATGGGAGTTCCACCCTAAACCACATTGTCTTTGATATTATATTTTATAAGCAGCCTTCATTCTGTTGCCCTCCATTTTAGAGACTGATTAAATTTGAGATGTTTAAATGCAACAGCTCTCAAGTTTCCACAGTGTTGCTATTTATGGGAAAAGGAAAGCGCTGCCACTGTAAAGCAGAAATTTCATGCAGTTCAGTGTGAGATGTGTTAAAAGTCCTATCTCGGTTTACACTTGGTCATTATGTCGTTTCTCTCTCGGCCCAGCCCTGCCCCGTAGGCTCAACACTACTTCAGTATAACCACAGTACAGCAAATCAGTCAATGCTTACGTTACTAAATCATAGAAAAATAACACCTCTCTTCATTTTTCTTACAACCCTTGTATGTATGTCAACACAAGCAGCCCAGGTCCATAACAACGTAAGAAATTTAGACAGGTAACACAGGATAAGGAGGCCTGTTGGTCTGCATTATTTATGCCGGTGTCCCAATTACAAGCAAGTGTCCATTCAAGTTTATGAAGTGCAAAGAAGACACAGTCCTCTCAGTTTCCATTCCACACTATCCTCCATGTGCAGGTGTTTATAATTCTGAGGAAAAAGGTGGAAGACTATGGTCAGTGTAACTCATGTTTCCATGCCCAGGATTGAGTGGTAACAAGCACTGTTTCCACTGGCTCTGGCTCACTGTCTTTGCATCAGTGGAGAGTTATTGTTGCCCGGATTGGAAACCCAGACAGGTCAGAGCAGCTTTGACTGACAAGATAATCATTCGTCCAACTCTGGTGAGTTGTCTTGGGCTTGGCATGCATCCCTAGCACTGCAGTGGTTGTAGCTCTCTTGCTGCCCTGCTGTGTGTGGCAGCCACTCAGTCAGCAGGTCATGGTTTAGGGTTTAAAGGGGAATGCCACCCATTTTAGGAATTCACATATGTTATTTCTGTGCCACAGGACGGTTCAGTCAATGTTTGTGAACTTGCACCACTCTTTCCTAAAGCTAGAAACCAGAGCGAGAACCCTTGAAGTTGTGATGTTACTGGGATGTAAAATCAAAAACAATGAATTGGGCTTGTGACTTTGTGGAGCCATAAGATGCTAAGTTGAGTTGTCACACCAAAATGAAGTTTATATTCTTGCATTGCTAACAGGTATGAACCAGAATTTAAACCTCATTTGGGTGCAGGAACTCACACAAAAATCTTACGGCTCCACATAGTCAGCGCCCCATTCATTGTCTATGGAGCAGTGCCAGATTTTACATCCTAGTGACATCACAAATTGAAAGGGTTAGTTCTCCAGTTTCTAGCTTTAGGAAAGAGTGGTGCACATTCACAAGTATTGACTGAACTGTTCTGGGGCCCAGGAATAACATGTGAATTCTTAAAATGGGTGGTATTCTCCTTTAATCAAGGTCCAGCCTCACTGTTTCCAGCATCACCTTAGAGGAAGAGGCTGGTGTGTGTGTGTGTGTGTAAGGCACAGTGTGACCTTAATGAATATCCCATCCCTCAGAAGTTCAGACCTCAGACACACGGTGGGTCATTATTATTCCTCTGACACCACAGGCCCACTCTGCTTCTGGGACACTATCTCTCTCATCATTGTTTGTTATTGTCTTGTCCTGCCTTGGATTGGCTAACTATCTCAGTCGGCGCTCTTCTCTCTGTCTAGCTCGACTGTACTTTTCAGTGAGTGAGTTTTGACAAAGTGCAGACACAATGGTTAATCCGCTCATGCAACAGAGACCAGGTGGAAATACTGTTTAGTAAAACCTCCCTAAGCTCTGTTTAGTTTGCATCTAAATCTCTTGGATCCCAATGGGAGGAAAATCAATCCAAATCAACTCACACATTATTGGAGTAAATATGAAATTCCCTGGCCGCTTTGCCACAGTTCTGGTGTGGACAGCCTTGGAACAAATTATAACCCTGTTTTTTTTTTTTTTTTTACCAATTATAACCCCTAAGTCTTTTTGTGTTTCTTACCCACTATGAGACCCGTTTCATAATTTAGAAAATATATGTAAAATGTAGGACATCTATGAAATCCCTCTAGGTAGAGGTTACCACAATAAAAACACAGTAACACAGGAAAGATATAAGATAGAGAAGGAACTCTGGAAAATGAGCTTAACCTTCATTATGGCCGGAATTATCCTTTAATTTCTCACACATGCTCACTATTGATAATCAACTGCCCCATTCCTCAGGTTTCTCAGTTTTCCCTCAATCCTCGTTCATCAAATTAGATTACTCTGGGTTTTGTCCCTTGGCTCAATAACCCATTTCATCATTCATAGTCAGTGGCCAATACTAATAATAATGGGTAGATTTGAAAATGCCCACCACCTCTGTATCAATCCCCTGGCCCAGATGTTCAGTGCTCTAGCTCTTGATGCACCACCTTCACAGCCAACTGAGCATTATCATATATTTTACCACCAGTTGCTCATCAACATTTCCGAATGGAGGGGGTAGAGGTGAATCTTGGGATTTGAATATCTTTATTGAAACTGAGATGTCATCTGATTGGGCAGAAACAATATATATATATATATATATATACAGAGAGATTTTATATAAATCTAAACATACTATGAAGCAACATGGCATGTCTTCAGGATCAAAAGTCCTAGTAGTTGTGAGGAGACAGTAGCAGAACCAGACAGTACCAGAAGCAGAGTAATGGACGACCTGTGTCTCGGGTCAGATCTTACTTAAGCTTGTGGAGAAGGGCGAGTTTTTTTCCCACTCAACACAACTGTGCCAATTCTTACTAAGTGAATATGTGTAACTTCTTGAAGCTTTTCTACAATCTTTGAAAATCACCTTTATTCAGGGAGGAAAGCTTTTTTTTTTTTTTTTTAAAGCAGATTAAGGGCTGAGTTTGGAAATCAGGTCAAGTAAACTGCTACATGGCGGCACATCTAATCTAACATCTAAGCACTTATCAAACACAGGAGGGGGAAGCTATAGCATGAGAATTTATTTTCTGCCGCAGTCTGTTCTAGGCCAAATCCCAAGTAATATCCACTGACATGCCAGAGTAGCATTGCTTGGGGTGTTTCCATGTAGTCCTGTTCAGCACATGACCTAAAAGTCTGCCTGCTCTTAAGATAGATTCTCTCCAAGAGGGAAGTCTGCTTAATCATCAGAACCAAGAAGCTTGGGCTAACATATCCTACAGTTTGGACGTTCACTTCATTAAAAATCGCTTCCCCAATCTGATGATGACAACCAGGAGGCTTTGCCTATGTAAAACCACAACATCCAGGCTAGCGTGTGGCACAAACAGGGAAGCGGGGGGAGAGCAGCGGTGTGCCGCGTATGAGCCCTCAATTCCACTATTGTTTTGATATCAAGGCCACTATTCTGTTTACGATTGCCACGCGTACTCATTTCTAAACATGTTTTTCCTTATTCTAATTGGTTTTATGGATTGCAAATAGTTCTTAAGACTTTGGTACTAAGTTATTAATGACTTTGGTTGCTTCTCATTTTGAAGGGAGAGGAATTTGTTCTTGTGGCTTTAATCCAGCTTTGCCACAGAGGACAGAGCAGAAACGCAGCGGTGGCTAACACATGGTGGGCTGTGTGTCAAATCCAGGGGTGGAAAAGGAGAACGGCATAGAAAAAGAGAAATGAGGGGAAAAGTGCCGCTTATGATACTGAATCAAACCCAGCCATTTCCTGTGTCCTGAGCCAGCTCTGCTCAGCACTCTCCATATATGGTAATGGTATTTGCATGAAAGGAAAGCCTGGGCTTATGGATCACGGGCTGGTGTTGAAATTCCTTTGTATTAACTTCTGGGAAAAGGTCTGGTCCCGTAGTTTGGTGAAGTCGTGGTGAACCTATTACCCTTTTTTTCTCATCAAAACAAAACAGCATGGGCCTAATGCTGTCTTCTTTTGATGATTTTCACATCCATACTTCCAGTAGTCACTGTAGTTTCATACTTGTCAAAACATGATATTTATTTAGGTCAAACTGCTTCTTAGCACAATGCATTAGTCATGTCAGATGCTCAGTTACTAAGGTCTGTGTGCAGTGTTGCTAAGCTGTACTCAGAGGGAAGTCTGCTGGTTCCATGGTGATGGTGTTGTTATAGCCACTATAGACTCCAGCCCTCGCAGCTGTCCCCAGGTGGGAGTGTGTGTGTGTGTAGGTGTGTGTGTGTGTGTGTGTGTGTACTTCGAGACCTTCAGTGTAGATCTAACTCAGACTTTCTTCGATCTGAGCCAAAGGGATTACTTATCATGAAGCCTAAAAAAATGCAGCTCAATGTTAGACAATACATCTCAGTCATTTACAGGATATATCTGTCAAAGAGAAAATAGCATATAACATCAGTATTAAAAGGGAAATCTGCTGCTATCCAGTATTTCATTTTCTATGGATGAATGCATACGTCAATATGAATTCTTGAATAAGATCACAGTGACATATTATACAGTATATTGGCTGTGTTAGAATTGCAATTTTTAGACAAAGTTTTCAAAATGAAATGACATCAGTATGGACGTTTGGGGCAGCCAGTATTGATGGTTGAACTGTTTAACTCATAGAAGACAGGCAATCTTTTAGAGGCATTCATCATCAGCCAGATATATACATTTATATAAACATAATTTCATTAAGATGCCACAAACAGCTACTGTTAGTACAAATCATGACTGTAGATACTGTTAGCTTTTCAGGGTAAAAGCTAACAGTCTGGATTGAAACTCACACATGGAGCAGTTGTAATCTAATGGTTAGAGAAAAAAGCTTTTCACTAGAACGATGCTCGTTCAGATCCTTGGACTGAAAGGGAAAACCTGGGCAGTGGAAGTGAACAAGAAACTCCTCCTTCCCTCCACCACTACATATCAGTAAACCCTTGAGTACAACAACACTTACCCCTCCACTGCTCCAGCAGAGGAGTGTGGCTGTGTTGGGCAGCTCCCAGGCGTCAGTGTGTGTGCGTGCGTGCGTGCGCGTGTGTGTGTGTGTGTGTGTGTGTGTGTGTGTAACCCTCCCTCCCTGTGCAGCTACTCCCTTAGTCGGCTGTTGCTGTACGTACTTCCTTATCTTGCCTCACTAAACAAAGCTTAAATCAAAACAGATGAAACAACTCTCCGAATATTTGACATTGACCTCCTACACGTCCAGCTTATTACCTCTCCCCTCTTGAATCTGTACACTATCATTCCAAACATAGCAGGGAGAGGATAAATATAGCATGCTCAATTGTTTTCACTTGGTGGTTGGCCCAGCACTTACTTCACTTCTGTTTTCAGAGTTAAGGTTTTCATCCATCAAAGTGCTACTTTTAATAAGTAGGTGCCATGGGGAAAGGATATACTGGTAATTGCCTAAATAAAGAAAACATCTGTGTTTATGAGCGATATAAAGAATAGTGAAAACAGAGATCTAGTTGTTTCTGTAAGGATATGTGGGGGAGTGGGCTCTTCCACAATGGGAACAGGGAAGGGGGATTAGATGATGATTAGAGGAGTATGAAAACAGTATAACCCATATGACTCCCACATATGTAACATCATGTAACATCATCACTTCAGTGTCCAGGTAAACAATAGTGGGAGACTTTGCAGTGCAGCCTAAGATGTTTTCAGTGGTGGAAAAAGTACTCAAATACTTTACTTAAGTAAGAGTAGCAAAACCTTAATGGAGAAATACTTCATTAAAAGTATAAGTCCTGCATTCACAGTTGTAAGTAAATGTATAGAGGTATCAGCAGTAAAAAGTACTTAAGTATCAGAAGTAAAAGTACTCATTCTGAAGAATGGTCCTTTTCAGAGTGTTAAATTATTGATGCATTTTAATGTATTTTAATGTTGTAGGTCCAACTACCTCCATATACTGTTGGGGAGTTTAAACTCTAACAATGCAACATATTTTATGAGCTTATTGTATGTTTTGCATGTAAAACTTATTGCAGTAACTAGTGAAGTAGTAGTAAAGGAACTGAGTAAAAAGTACAATATTTCCCTCTGAAATGTAGTGGCGTAAAAGTATCAAGTCTCACAAAATGGAAATACTCAAGTAAAGTTCCAGTACCTCATAATTGTCCTTAAGTACTTGAGTAAATGTACTTAGTTACTTCCCACCTCTGGTTTTCAACTACAATCAACAAAATGCTAAATGATAAAATCTCTCATAGAAGAATGGTATTGGATCCCTCCAGTAGAATTCCAGGCGTTGGCATAATCTATATCAAGGCATGTGGTAGGCTGATGCCCTATAAAGACACAATCAATATCATACTATAAAGCAAGGAATGTCTGTCTGTCTGTCTGTGTGTCCATCGCATATCTTGAGAACCGTTCGTCCGATTGACTTCACACTTGGCAGGTGCATTGCTGGGGACCCAAGGAAGTGCAGTGTTGGATTTGGTGCAATTTGGACATGCGACACGTTCAATATTAATGCACTTTGAATAAACAAGCGAACAGCACTCTGTGCAGCAGCGGTGCAAATGGGCACTGCACTAGTTTTACTTAATGTGTGTTTCAGAGAAGGTTAGGGTGTAAGAATAAAGTCTTGGTTTTTGCTTTATCAAGATAATTTGGGGAAAAACAGGTGCTGCTCCCAACGGTCTATTTGTACTTTATCTAAAAACGAGAGTTTGCACACTGTAGCTCCCTTTTGCTGCTTTATGGGCACCACAAAGTACGAGCACACTGCTCTTCTTCAGTGTTCTCGAAGCATCACTTACTTTGTGGTGCCAATAAAGCAGCTACAGGTACAGGGAGCTACAGTGTGCGGACTCTCTTTTTTAGATATGGTAATACTTCCGGGTCCAGCACCTGCCTCGAATGGTTCCAGGATGTGCGTGACCGATCTATGCTGTCTATCTGTACTTTACCTTATTAGCACCCCATTTCTTTATGTGTTTGTGCATCTGCCTATGATGGTGTGTGTGTGTGTGTGTGTGTGTGTGTGTGTGTGTGTGTGTGTGTGTGTTTGTTTGTGTGTGAGATTGCCTGCATGTGTTTGTTGGTTACTGTTTTAAACTGTAATTTTGATTCTTAAAGTCCTATCAAATATTCTCATCCCCTCTTGTTTCATTCATAGTAAGTTAGGATGTGTGTGTGATGCCCCAGAGAATGACATCACCTGCAATACACCCTGTTCACAGGAAGAAAGCATCTCTTTCACACCTAAAAAGCTGTAAAACATGATAATGGGTGTGATCTGGAAAATTAATCAAGCAATAATTTGCTGCTTCCCTCCTGAGGGAAAAATACCCACAGAATTAGTCTGAAAGGCTATTAACATTCCTTAGCATCTCCCATGCTATGACCGAGTCTATAAAGTGGTTCTAATTTTGCTGGTGTAAAAAATATAGTCACCCTTGAGAATATTAAGAGTTCATTGGCCTACCTCCTTCACTTGGTAGTTCAAAGTTAATTACTAAATGTTACCATGACTTTCCACTGGTTAATCTTGGGCTATGGTTTCACTTTACGCTGCTGAAGTATCACCATGGTTTTGTCCTTTGCTGCTTTGGTTACATTTACTGACTTATGCATAAAGGCAACTGTGTTTCTTGGTTTGTAATCACACTTTTCCTTCTTTTCTTTTCGCTATTTGTTATGCTATCCAGTGGAATTTGACAATATTTGGATATATTGTATATTATAATCAGCAAGACTTCTCCAATCTCAGCTTCAAAAGCCACAAGCCAAACCATGGGGAAATAGAAGTTAATACATCCATAGGAAAATAGAGAAATATTAAAAATATGAAATTCTAGACAAAACAATTTTCAGTACCGCTGTTAAATTATCACTTTCTCATCCTCCTACAGCAAAAACAATTTTGCTTTGATTTTAGAGAAACCAACCAATTTAAGAATGGGAAATAACTTTATAGATTTTCATAGATAATGGTTTGTTCCTAAGATAAGTTAGGGAACCCTGCTGCCAGATATCGGGCTGTATAAGTTTTTCCTTTAATGGTGCTGTTTGGGTTGCCTTTCCTGATCCCCCACTTCCCGACAAAAGAGTCAGGAAGCAAAGAGTTAAATTGTGTGTTGACTAATGTTCTGGATCCTCTCTGTGGCTTTGATTGGTTCTCCATCCAGGAGAAAGAGACTCACTCCTCGCAGCACATTGTGACCCTCTTCCACAGTAGCCAGACGACATTGACTCATAGCACATGATGAATGACCTCAGCTTTCTGGAGACTCACTCTGCTAAAACAAAACAGGAATGTAGGGGGAAACCAAGACGGTAGGATGTGGATAAAAGTCAATTCAAAGCATCTTTGACACTTAGGCGCACATAAAGCACTTCTGGGAATCTAACCTTGCACTTTTTTAGAGTAAGGTAAACACAGCTCATCCTGCTGCTGCGATCGGAAAATGTGCCAACATGAACTTTTGCCTGTGTGAAAATAACCATTTTCTCCTTGCCTTTCATTTTGTCTGATTATCTCAACAGTAAAAATAACAATGAAATCACCCTGTCTCAGTCATTCAGCGTGCTTAAAATGCTACAGTTCATCCTCTTCATATGACATTGTAACTGTGCTGTTTACCTTGAGTCTGGATTGGTCAACGCTGTCCTATTGTGTCTTTCTAAGCGAACTAACCATTGCATGTTGTGTGTTGTTGTTGCAGGGGAGCCGGGGCCACTACCGGTACCACTGGCAGAGCCACAATGTCAAACACAGTGGAGTGGACGACATGGTGCTGCTCACCAAGATCAACGAGGACGCCATCGTGGACAACCTCAAGAAGAGATACATGGATGACTACATCTTTGTATCCTTTCTTCACAATCGCAGCTCACACCCTGGCGAGGAATTGCTGAGTCCCGTCACACCCATGTTATTCCCAGAATAGCTGAATGGTCATTCACAGTGTCGTAGTAGCTGTGAGTAATAGGCCAGTGTTTGAAGGTAGCGCCCCTCCCACCAGTCCCGGCCGTGTGCAGGGGGCAGAGGGCCTCTGGGTGCCCCGGCCTGCACCCCAGACTCCTGTTCCCCTCCCTGCTCCCTCATGCATGAAATGAATACTAATCAGATTAACTCTGGGTTGATCTCTTTATGGTGCAATATGTGAAAGAGATGGTATAAGGAACAGCAGACGCCATAATGGAGAAATCTAGTATGCAGTACAGTCTGTTGGAATTGGAACACTGCTCCTGTCATTGTTTTGATCGGGGGTGGGGATTTAAAACGTGCTGAGAGCTATCATTCCCATTCATCTCACAAATGGGAGGTTTAGATGTTACAATTTGCAGTTGTGGCTACACACACACACACACACACACACACACACAAGATGTTCATGATGTGAAATGACTGCATCTCTGAATAACCCCTTTGAAAAGCAATGGTGGTGAGAGTTCTCAAAGGAGCTCATTACATGAACTTCATCTGTGTTCTGGCAGCATTCAGGATTATGTAGTTCGGCGAATTCAGCTGGCAGCTCTAGACCCGAGAACTCTGAGTCAGTCTTTTTGATTGGGGTCAATATATAGCAATAACTCTAAAGTCTCCCAGCCAGAAGTGCACTGGGCTGCGGGTCACTGTAGGCCACCCACAATACCAGCTTTATTTGCCATGGGCAGCTTTCTGGCTGCAGGGCATAAAACCTCACAGTGTTACACGGCTGAACTGTATTCTCTGTGATGTGTAAACACTGGATATTTATGAGGCTCAGGCCTGATCACCACACACTGCTGCACATTGCCTTGCCATCATGGTAGCCTAGACTTATGTCATTTTTTTTCCCATCCAGTCCAATAATATCTTTGTAAAAAAAATCATATAGAAGCTTTGAAACTCTTTTGCCCTTAAAGAAGAAATGTTTTATGGGGGTTCCCTCAATAATGTTGACTGTACAGCAGGACTACCAAGAAGTGGTGATTTTCCCTTTGTGGTGTTTTGATTTATTTGTATTCCTTCTATGATCTTTAATATATAACCTCATCAGACATACATTGGTCCTGTGCTCATCTCCATCAACCCTTTCAAGCAGATGCCATACTTTGGGGAGAAAGAAATTGAGATGTATCAGGGCGCGGTGAGTACAAACCCCTCTTGCCTGAGAGGACACATGACATATTATAGTAAACACATTTTAAATGGCTTCTGTTTTATGTAAAATTCAAAAAACTGTCACTTCATAGCAGCTTTTATCTGTTATTAAAGGGCCTGGGGGTTTAGGATGATAAGTCTCAAGGACAAAGGCTTTGAAAGGAGCTGGGTTAGATGTAGTGCGAATACTTTCCAGCGGGCTGGCACAGATGTTGCCATCAGAAACTTGCCTCAAACGTTAAGCAGGCTTGGCAGTACCATCACAGAACAGCCTGTTCAAGTCTGTGTTCTCTTGACTGGTCTTGGCCAGCCTGCTGAGAACGTCTCCTTAGTTTGAGGCTCCACAACCTCACAGTCCTTTCTAAAAGCTGTTGTTTTTAATCCTTAATTAAATCAAACCATCCCCAAATAATTTTTATTCTCAGATACCACATATATGCTAAAGAAATACACTACCAGTCAAAAGTTGGACACACCTGATTGAATGGACGATGTTCTTCATTATCTTAAAGCCATTTTGATCTAAAGGCTTATGCTTAAATGCTTGAAATTTGTTTCTTAGGCAAATATAAATAGTTGATGCCTATGCATGAATTTCTTTCCAAAGCCTTTGCCTTTCCATTAAGGCAAAGGACGGCTACTTTGAATAATGCAAAATATAAGATAGTTTTGAGTTGTTTAACACTTTTTTTGGTCACTGCATAATTGCATTTGTGTTAATCCATAGTTTTGATGTCTTTTCTGAAGACAAATATGATGTGTCTGAACTTTTGCCTGGTAGTGTAGATGCACTCATTTGAAAAGTGCAATTCCATTGTGACTTGGTTATCTCCTTTCTTTTCTTATCACCTGCCAGGCTCAGTATGAGAATCCTCCACACATCTATGCGCTGGCAGATAACATGTACAGAAATATGATGATCGACCGCGAGAACCAGTGCGTCATCATCAGGTAAGGCATCAAGTCTGCAATCCCACCCGCTTCGTCTCTTATTCTTATCCACCTTTTTCACTGATCAGGTCCTAATCTGTGAGCGCATGTGTCAACCAGAATAACAGCTCCAGTGTGTAAAATGATTAAACGTACAGTACAGGAGAGAGCGAGACACAGACGGGAGATGGCGATCTGTGCAATGTGATCCGTGTGGTGTTATGGCATCGCTGAAATGCTGCTGAGCCATTGCAGCTAATGGCAATGGATGGGGAGGGAACAAGAAAACAGACCGAACAGGTTCCACCACATCACGAGGTACAGCTGACTGACGGAGAGGGACGTGCTTCTGTGTTTTTTTCCCCCCGTCATATCTAGCAGATGTTGCTTATTTTAGAGCTCTCCGTGAAATGCAAATTTAAAAAAGAATGCATTCAAATCCAAATATGACTCACAATGCACAGTTAGCAGCTGGAGGTGGACTGTGTTGACTCCCTCCAGGATGTGTGGCGAGAAAACAAACCATAGCAACTATTTTTCAGGAGCTTCCTGGTTTAGAAAAAACAAAACAGGATGAACACCTGCTGGAATCACAGAATCACCCTCTCTCTCTCTCTCTGGATTTAGGGAAAATCTGGGTAAAATTATTAAAAAATGTAGTCTCCTCTTCTCTTCCAGACTTCTAGGGTCTAGGAAAAAGTGTTCATCCAGGTTTTTTTTCAGGAGCTTGTAGTTGGCAAAATGATTTTCAAGGGAGAAAGCTGCTTTGGGAAAAGTGTGGTGTCATGGTCGGGGCTTTATCCTATGGGCCAGTCACCTGAGCAGGGTGGTCGCTGTAGTGCTTACCTCATGACGAATGGCCCCTGCTTCAGCACTTTCCCCCGTTGTTTGGACAGCGAGCAGTTGCTAGTTCAGTTTCCCACATAAAGGCATTGAAGTGGATTTGTGATCAACCAGATCAGCAAACAAAGGCATGGAAGTGGTTTTGTGATGAACCAGATCTCGGCAAACAAAGGCCTCACCATGAATTTGCTGGCCAGGCAGTGTGGTCAGCATCGCCCTGTGTTAGCCCTTTTTCCCATCTATTAAGGAGATGTGTGAATGAAGGGTAATTCAACATGACATGAGTCATTTGACTGTTCTTTCTGTGGACTTTCCCTGCTCCTCTACATTTTCACACCTTTGTGAGTGAAAATTTGTATTTACCAATACGCAGGGTCTGATGTAACTATTCTTTGTGCTATTTAGAGTGATTGGTAATATATAGAAACCTGGCTTTGATGTTAGAAGAAAAGGGGGGGGGGGGGGGGGGGGCTGAGAGCAGGTTATAAAGTGGGCACCTCCCACCACAGATGTTTCATTCAATTTGGCCCATGACATGTTCAGAAGGCTTGTGGAAAAGAAGGGACTATTTGCAGTCTACCAGTTTGAAGAAAAGTTTGATATATATATATTTTTTTAAAATATATATTTTGAATTGTTCCCCCATTGTCTTTGGGCCAGTGCCACTCTGAGAATGGCTGTGGGCTCGTTACAAGCCAGAAAAATCATATCTTGGCATTTTTAATAGTTTACACAATGAAAAGAGTTATAGGTTATGATGCAATTGTAAATAGGCTACTTTTGCACTTAATTTACACAATTTTCTGCCACTATTGCTCTATCATTTTAAAGGCTTTGGCAGTGTTACATTTCAAGCTATGGTTTCAGATAAGACATGTTTCTCTTAGCCTTCAATGATTAACTCTTGCTCAGCTGCAGTAAAAAAAGTGCTCTCCTTTGCACCATGGTGCCATGCCAACCTTGATCATGGTTTCAACTCTCTACTCATGTTGTCTTTATTTGAAATTGGAAGCATGCGGTAATCCAAGATAACTGCATCCAAGTTTGACAAATCAATCTGCCACCTTCATTTGAGGAACAGAGATAACTGGATGTGGATTAGCAAAATGAGTTGAAACAGCTGACATCATATTAGCCTGGATTAATAAAGTGACGCACGAGGAACAGGGCGCTGTACTCATCTACACTACCCTGACATACTTAAGCTTACATCTCACCCACTAATTTCCAACCTCACCATGAATCTCAACAATAAATGGCTAATGGGAAGACTGATTCTGCTGTTATGAAACGGCCCACTCAGCCGCTCAGAAAATGCACCGTACAAACAGTCAGAGGCTAAAGTGACGGCCGACTCCTGCTGGCTCAACGCAGCTTGCTCAGCAGTTCAGAAACCGAGTTGTATCAGCAAACAGTCAGCTGAAATATATAAAACAATAATACCAGGAGCTGAGGACAGCATTTGAATTCCCACTTCTGCTGCCACAGCTATGACATCATATGTTTAACAAAGTCCTATTTTAGTCATGAGATAGATTTCCATACTTGGGACCCCAATTGGCATCCTGTCTTTTCAGCTAGAACCACTAGCTGCTCCTTTCTGCTGCTTCATAATAGCACTAATGTAGGATAGGTGAACAGGTTTCAGATCAGCACTCCCAAGATATTTTAAGCATCTAAAAAAACCTGGCTTACTCTATCAAGATTTTTACAACTTTATCAGCCCATTAGGATACAAAATCCTGGTCTATTTTATGACAGTCGTCACAAACTGCCTATTTGGATCCATTTGACAGTGTCTTGTTTTTATCGATCAATTTGACACTGAACAAATATTTCCCATCCCATATTTCTATCTGCTTCTATTTGGTCTGTGAATTGGGCCGTAAAACAGATGAATGCAGGCTCCCAAGCTCTATTGTAAAAAAAAAAGTTGATTTATGAAGACGTTGTGAAAGCAACATTCTGGCAAAACTGTCATCATCATGAAAGCAACCTTAAATGCATACTTGAACATATAGTACATGCACTTTTAAATAGTTCTGTGGGAACACAGTGTGCCTCATTAGATAAAAACTGCCAAAACTGGAAGTCAGTGTTGAATATGCATCTCACTCATAGCTGATGTCAGTAATGATTTGTGGAAGTTAATAATTCAACCGCGTTGTACTTCACATCGCATGGTTCAGCTTCTTTCCATGTTTGGTTAATAAATCTCTGCGGAAGTTAACAATGCCTTTAGCATGAGAGCTGCAACAATGGGCCTCGCCCCTCCGGGGGCTCAGAATGGGATGTGATTGAAACTCCAGCCACAGCTTGTGCTGAAAATAGCCCTTCAGACAATAACTTGAGTGCTGAGGGTTCGCCACTGTTTTCAGATGGAGCTCAAGAGGTTCTTCTCACACTGGAAGTCAAAGACCGGGGTACTTGGTGCGCTGGATTACCCGGCATGTCAATGGCTCCCAGCTGGATGAGACTTATCGAGTTGCTTGTGTTACAAGTGTGTTATGAGGTAGACCTGGCAGTGCAGAGGAGCTGGGGCAGTAAGCATATAGGGGGAGGGGGTGTGAGCATATAGAGACTGTTGTGTAATAGAGTGGCTCCCATGACTTCCTCTGGCAGCCTCTAACAGTCTGCAGCTGTGTTTCTCAGAGAGACATTACCAACCTGACTCTACTTTAAGGCATGGAATAAAAACAGACTCCACTGTTATCCACTGCCAAACCACATATGTCAAAATAAGTATGACCCTGGCAAAGTGAAAGGCAAGGAGGAAAAAAGGCAAGTGTAGGCTGAGGGAAGAGAGAAGAGGAGGGGGGAGGGAGGAGGGAGGAGGGAGGGGGGGCGTGGGTAAATGTGACAAAACAGCATTAATGTTGTTACTACTGTAGCCTTCATCCTCACACATATATTTAACTTGTTTTTGAGTTGAGAAGCCAAACCTTATAGAAGCCAAACAGACTTTTGAGTTCACATAGGAAGTGGAGTCTGCACACACAAAGGCAGGAGCTGGGGTTTCACCTGTCTATTCAGTGAGGTTGAAAAGACTTATTGATTCCAGGTCATCCTTGCTTTGGGGAGAAGGGTTGTGCACATGCGCACAAAGGCACGCACACACACACACACACACACACACACACACACACACACACACACACGCACACACACACACACAGACACACACACAAACTCACACGAAGAAAGAGAGGCCTAACTTCTGTATCAAAGTGGAAACAAGAGTAAATTGCAAATACTATTAAATGTCTAAAGTGGTGGATTTGTCTCTTCCAACAGTACGAATAGGAAAGATTTTTATGCCTTGATTTAAAGCCCTATAGTAGGATTTTTGAGCATTTGAAATACACTTAAGTCCTTGATTGGTGGGACATGGGAAAGTAACCTCTTGACAATGCTCACAGCCTAGCTCAAAATACACATCCTATTTACTTAAGTGTTTACAAACAAAATACGTGTAAACAAACCATCTGCAGCTTCAAAATGACACTCAGTAGCCTGATTATTTGTGCCCTTGTGGTCTTTTGACGCATAATAACAGCGCTAAATAGAGAGAATGGTGCAGCAAACAAGAAACTTTCAGTCAGTGGCGGTCATCCTGGAAAATACTGACTGTTGATGAGAAAGATGGAAAGAAGAAAACAAAAAAAGGTGTGTAAGGTAACTGGCGCGCCACATAGATCTTAATAACAGTTCGGTGTCTCAGAAAACACAACTCATTGGTCCTTGACACAGATTGGCTACAGTAGAACACAACCACCCAGCACTAGATGTACCTGATAAAGTAGCTACGGAGTGTATATTCAGATGTCACATGCTATGGCTCATTGCATTAGGTGTGTTTCAATATTTTTTTTCAATGCAATGAAACAAACTTTATTTATGCCAGTAGTTGGCCATTGTGGCGCAGATTGCACCTGTGAGCGAACACGCCCTTAAAACTCTCTCCATCTGTTTGTTTTGTAGTGGAGAGAGCGGTGCAGGGAAGACTGTGGCAGCCAAATACATCATGAGCTACATCTCCAGAGTGTCAGGAGGAGGACCCAAAGTACAGGTGAGACGGAACTGTTGTGAAGCATTTGAGACTTTTGAGATGATCAATTATGTTGATTATATAATAACCTTGTAGGTAGGTCTGGACACTAATTCATTATATTATTTATTGTCTTTCAATAGAATCATATCATGAGGAAATAATAATATTGTGTTTATTGTGATACCCAATTCTGGTGTCTGGATTAATAATTAAAAGCAAATGCGATTTAATATCTCAACAAATTAGGGAATATTATTTGAAAATGAGAGTTTTATCATACTGTATATACCATATACCATACAGTTCAATGCAATGAGCATCAATCGATTATTTAACGTGATTTATCGTCTAGATATCATTCTATTTCAACATCAAAATAATTTCTTAGTTATTGTGATATTAATTTTGTCCATATCACCCAGCCCCACTTCTAGAATCATTCACAGGTTAATTGTTGTGCATAATGTAGGTCCAGACCTGTATAAAATCAGACGGAGATTTGAAACAACCTGTTGCTGCTGTAGTCCTGCACCCATTGTCTCCTCCAAACCCAATCCATCTCTTATGATCCCCCCAAAACCCCATTATCAGTCCACCAGCAGCCTCTTACTCACCCAACCCCCACTAGCCATCTGGCAGCCCCCCAAACCAGCAGATGTCCCGTCCCTAAGCCTCCCCTTTCCACTGTCTGCAAAGGTCTGAGTTTGATGAGGAAATGCCTGCACTGTGATGGCACTGGGATATTTAGTTATTGTATTTAATCCAGTCAGAGCTTTTTCCACTAAGGGAACATCATAAATCATCTTCTGGCCTCAAGTTCAAGTTAATAGTAGGGCTGATCGTCTAAGTAGTTAGACAAAGTCCCATGGAATATATGGCATTATTACTGTTTTCAGTGTTCACGTTGCACGTTGTATGTGTGCTTCTAAAGTTATCAAAATTTCTCTTGGTGTTTTTATTGTTTGATTAAACAAAGGCGGCGATTACATTAGAAGAAAACAAGAGAAAGTGTCACACTC